>NC_079374.1:19727711-20027711 GCF_021018895.1 Seriola aureovittata
AAATGATGGTTGAGAAACAGGCTTTATATTTACTGACTTACTTTTTCTCAATGCACAACTTAGACTTCAGTCTTATGCACTACAAACAGCATTTTTCTTTTAAATTCCACAAATTCACCCACAAATATTTCATTATAACAGACCATACTGAGTTGAGTTTGCTTAAAATAAGTGTGTAAGTGTATTTTTTTCAAGCTGAAAGCCAGAGGAACAGACAAAACTCTTCAAACATTCATGTCGCACAAGGGTAGAACATGGATATTTGATCAAAATTAAAGAAACAGCACTCTCCCTCTGGCTAAAACTACAATGCAGCACACAGTGGGAGGAAATGGGAGAATGCCCTCTCCATTACTTCACACAAGCTTTTGAACTACAGTACTGTGCAAAAGGCATTTTAGGCATTGTGTATGTTTAGATTCATCCATCATACAATACCATCAGCAAGGAGTCATTATGCAGTATGACAATGACCACCAAACACACATAAAGTGTCTTAGTATAGTTGTGTCACCACCACGTGCTGCCAGAACAGCTTCAATGGTCCTCCCCTACAAGTCTCTGTACTCCACTAGAGGGATATGAACACCATTCTTCCAAAAGATATTCTTTTATTTAGTGTTTTGATGATGGTGGTGGAGGAGAGTTCTGTCTAACACATCGACCCAAGATCTCCCATAGTTGTTCTACCGGGTTCAGATCTGGTGACTGCAAAGGCCAAAGCATATGACTCACATCATTTTCATACTCATCAAACCATTCAGTGACCCCTTGTGTCCTGTGCATTAGGGCATCATCATCTTGTTTCCCCACTCATTTTTCAGTTTTTTTTTCTTTAATTTGTCACCTGTCTGTAACTTCAGTGACGACATGAACAAGAAGTCCTGTGAGAGATGGTCTGGACCACATAGAGCCCTGATCTCAACATCAGGGAGTCAGGCTGGGATTACATAAAGAGACAGAAGACACTGAGAAAGACTAAATTCCACAGAAGAACTGTGGCAACTTCTCCACGATGCTTGAAGCAACCTACCTGCCAAGTACCTTGAAAAACCATGTGCAAGTGTACCAAGGAGAACAAGGAGAATTGGTGCTGTTTTAAAGGCAAATATTGGATTTATTTAGGTTTTTTTCTGGTTACTGCACTTTGTATGAAGTTAATTGATTTTACTAACTATTCATGGCATTGTTTGTGAAAGCATCCACACTTTATTTCAAACAGTACCGTTTGTTATGGGTACGTGGCTGCTATTTCAGTGCATAAAACCTGGACATAGGATCAAAGGGGCGAGATGTGTGGTTACATACAGTGTTTGGAGATTGCAAAGAATAGACAAACTGACAGTGAAAGAGGTCAGAGGAAATGATCAGACTTGTTCAAGCTGATAGGAAGGCCACAAATATTCAGATGATAACACAACAAAAGCATAAGGCTATCTCTGAAAACTTGTCAAGCCTTGAAATGAGTGGGCATATCAACCAAGGCCATATTGAGCAAGAAGAGAAAGCTAGTCACTAGACGTGGATGACCGAGCTGTAGAAAAACATTCTACAATTCAACGAATCTTGATCTCTGGTGCAACATGCCGATGACAGGATCAGGATTTGGTGTAAACAGTTTGAATCATGGATCTGTTCTGTCAAGTGTGAGTGTCACAAGCTGCTGCTGCTGGTGGTGTAATAACGTGGAGTTTTTGCTCGACATGTCTCATAACAGAGGAGCCTCATTGTAGTGGCATTACCGTATGTAAACATTGTTGAAGGCCAGGTGCCTCCCTTCATGCTTTCCTCTCAAATGGATACCCCCAGGACTCATCACCTCAGCTTTAATCCAGGAACACGAAAACTAACTTTGCTTAGTTGTTCTGCAATAATTCCAGATGTCTAACTAGTGGAGCACTTCTGGTAAGAGTATCGCCTTTCTATACACTCTGCATGAACCCAAAGATCTTAGTCAGTAACTGGTTGAAACCATGCCTCAGTCATACAGGGACGAGACAATAAGGGCTTATCATTTCTGTTCAGTTTCACTGAAAGTTTCAAGGACCTGAAGAGCAGTTTTCTTTTGGGCTTTTCAGCTCTTTCAGTTTAACAAATGATTAACAGAATAGAAAATAGAGAGGAAAATGGGGAGTATATTCAGAAGAGCTGCTGAAGATGCTGTAATCAGTCAAAGTCCTCAAAAAAGCCAAGAGAATCATCCTGTTTGTGACAATTTCAAAATAAATACTCATATGTTTATCATTTTAAATCATTTGATATTTATGATTAACAATGCATTAACATAATTGTATGTAAAGGGGGTTGCTTGTATTGATGAATCCAGAGATGATTATGTCCAATCCCTGCACTTTTATGCAGCTTTATGCAGTTTTTTTTTTTGCATCTTTCAGCTCATTGCTTTGATTTTCAGCCTGCAACTTTACTGTTTTGGTTCACACCCTTTTGGCACAATTTTTGGAAGCAGCATGCCAGCACCAAATGGCGGACAGAAAAAACATAGCAGTTTGTCATTTCAATCTAAAAGGTGATAACATTGTGAAGGAGTTTTCTTCTTAGTTTGTAGGCCTCACATTCCAAGAGTTCAGCTCATAAAGACCTTCACGGTGTTTACAATGGTTTACCGTTTAGTCTTTATTATGACTGATAATGCACATCTGGAGATGCGTTTATCTTCTGTTGCTAGGGTAACAAAGGTCTTATATATAAGGATGTAGAGAAAAGCAAACTTAAAAATCCAAATCCAGTTCTAGTCAAGGTTGAGCTAAATAGGGAAAGGATACGACGTGTAATATTAATTAGGTAAGACTATGTGTCAATGGTCAGGTTTGAGTGACCAATAGAGTCTTCACACGTATAGGTTCAGGGGTCTCAAACTCAACTTAGATGGGGGCCGCTGGAAGTAGAGTCTGGGTGAGGCTGGGCAGCAAGTATTCAAAAAAAAAAAAAGTACAACAGATCCAGTCTTCTCAATCTTTATTATTAACAGTTCTTCACGTTTCAACCAAGTTTCAACCGTCGCTAATTCGTGCTGGACATTATGGTGCGTTCAAGTTGTGCTCAGAAGTCGGACTTTCTGAGCTCCGAGTTGGACATTTCAACTGGAAGTCTGAAATCTGAGTCGTTCCAATTTACAAGTTCCAACTTAACGGGAACGCACCATAACTTGACAACAAATGCGACACCGAAAGCTGTCATGAGCCTGCGCTATGGTAGCCCATAAGTGAAAAATAAAAGCCCAGGGCAAGCGCGGCTCGCCCAACAACTCGGCAAAAAGGTGCGTTTGAGAAAAACGCGCGGGCCGCACTAACACTAAACTTTGATGTCAAGTAGGGGGCCACAAAATAACGTCCCGCAGGCGGCAATTGGCCCGCGGGCCGCGAGTTTGAGACCCATGGTTTAGAATATAGCTTAGCCTTATTTGGGGGTAAGGTACGGAAACGTGTTGCAACCATGTTGTACCTTAGAAATATATACTCCCTGTCAGAAAATTGGTGTGGCACTACCCTGGTTCACTTGCTGTCTTCTTACTGCTCATCATTTTCTCCAGGGCATGTCAAGCTCACAATAGATATTTCTGCCTGATACTGAACTCCTCACTCACAACATTTTTTATCACAGACATGTCAATGTTGTGTTCCTAGGTTGTGTCCTCTGCCCCAATGTGGCCAAAAAGTTAGTTATTGCATGGTTAAAAAAGTCAAAATGAAGCCTCAATCAAATATTCACTTTTCCAACACAAGTTCATCGAAAATACAAACCTATAGGCTTCACAGAAGTAGTAGGACTATTGAGTTGAATTGTAAAAATGCTGTACATCTGAAAATAATCGTTACTTTTTTTACAGTCACAAAATCATTAACAGTCGCATGTTTAATGCTAATCATTGCCAGTGTCTGTTATTATGACTGTCATTTGCATTCTGTGAAGCCTTACCCTCAACTGTCTTCATCTATATTCCATGTGCCACTTTTTTTACCCCATCAACCTGGTCAAATCAGTGTTACATCGGCAAAGCCACATGGCCACACCAAACCTTACAAAAGTACGTAAGTTGCAAAGGCACTCACACTTGTACTCACATGTTATTTTTTTAAAAGCTAAGTTACAGGCAACTGAACATAATATTTTCCATGCATGCACAATGTTTTGGGATGAAATGTTCTTTACATTTTATGACCAAACATCCCCACAGAACAGTTTTTGCAGTGCTTTTTTTTTTTGATAGCACATTTGCTTCTCAGAGAGAACAATCATTATACATATGACATAAACATAAGTTGTGTTAGAAGAGAAAGCGGGATGAACAATGTTCTTTTACTGGTCTCAGATCTCTGCTGTTGAAAATTCATGTCTGAACTCAATGAGGTTTTTAAGTGTTTTTAATATTTTTGGATCTGGAGCTTGTTAAAAGGTGCAC
This sequence comes from Seriola aureovittata, assembly GCF_021018895.1. NCBI lineage: Eukaryota > Metazoa > Chordata > Actinopteri > Carangiformes > Carangidae > Seriola > Seriola aureovittata. The sequence continues at coordinate 19,732,132 of NC_079374.1, forward strand.
TGCTGAGACATCTTGACCCCATTCACATTTCTAATCTCCATTGATAAATGATTAATCTCAAAAGGGGATGTATGATTACCCATAACACCAGCATAATCACATTTCAAATTAGATTTCCTTATAAAAAAAACATCCTTTCTGTGTTCATTAGGTGAATCAGATATGACTAATTTTAGATTGTAGATAGAATAGTTGCTTTGTGCCATATTTTGAAGCAAGCCATTCAGGAACACTAATGGGCACACTACTAATTCAATGTAAGATTCAACATTTTAGATTCTGTCAATTTAATGCCTGTTGTATGGGTGTATAACACTCCATAACAATCTAATGGAGGGTTGTTCTTGAGGACTTTCAGCCATGGTCATGTGGGTTGGTTGGTCCACAAGTTTGGTCCAGACTTAAATATCTCAACAACTTTTAGATAGATTGCCCTAGAATTTTGTAAAGATATTCAAGGTGATCCCTCTATTTTTGTTATAGTTCAGGTCGAGATTTCTGCTTGTCTTATACTTTGGTTTATGACCACGTAGGCCCTACTTGCAAGATTGTGTTCTCATCATCCTGAGCTGTACTTTGTGTTTAGTGCTAATCAGCAAATGTTAGTATGCTAAGATGGTGAACATGAGTAAACTTTCTACCTGCTACATCAGCATTGTTGTTGTTTTGAGCATGTTATCATGCTGATGTTAGCATTTAGCTAAAAGCACCGCTTTGCCTAAGTAAAGCCACACAGATCTGCAAGCAGACTCCTATTCTCGTTAAAGTTTTTAATAAGACTAATAATACTCCTACATACAGTACTCTAAATAATATATTGATTGATTGATTTGTTAATTTTACATTTGCTCCTCAGTTTCAGAAAATAGAGTAAATGCTGAAATTGTCAACATTAGGCCCCAATGTACGCATATATAGTATAACTATCAGCAAAATTGTTTTAGAGTAATAATTCAAAAGTTGAAGAAAAAACTTTTTTACTAAACTCATGGATGCAGTTCAGAGGTCAGGTCCCTCTGGTTCTTCTCCTTTGACAGAATGATATGTGGGCTTGTAAAGATGACATCACCTCACTCACTCTGTAGCGACCCCATGAGTTCACCATGGATGCTATGACTCAGTGGGTTGCCTTCCAGCTAGTCTCACATTACCATGTGTCGGCTGCCTGTCAGAAGCCACAGTGTGCGATCAATTAAGGAGGAGTTGATGTCAGGCTGAGAAGAGAGGAAGGGGAAAAAGCAATATTAGAGGAGAGATGTTCAGTAAACTGTATACAAGTGAGGCAGGATTTTAAAGAAGACCTGTGTGTGTGTACTCAGTATTCAGTATCCACCCTGTGTATGAGAACATGAACTATTGTATCACACCAAAGGAAACAGCCTCTGTTTGATTTTGTGTGGGCTTTCATAATGCTTTGTCCATTCAGTCTGTAGGTGACAGCAATGTCTGCCTAACCTCTTACTGTGCAAATATAATCGAGTGAGCTTTTCAAGCCCTTCATTTCACTCGATTTTCCATCACTTCACTCTGATGAAGTCTGTTTTCATTTCGCAGTATTTGATCAACCACCACATCAATTGCTCTTGTGTGATGTGTGACTCCTATTGAGAAGAAAATTATTTTTTCTTTCCGTTGTATTTTTTACAACCACCACCAAACTTGGTTTTCTTATGGGGAAAGATTTTATTATCATTACCAGGGCTGTTAAACCTCAGGGTAATCGTTTAGGGCCTCACCTTTTCCTGAAAGATCACATCTGTAACTCTTTTTTTTTTTGTTTCTTTTCATATCATAATGGCTCATGTTTCCATGGCTACATCAGTGTTTAAGTCTGGGGAGAAGGGAAATGGTGGCAGATGGAAGGCAATCATCTTAAATCCACTGTTGACCCACAAGATCAATTTTGTGCTGAGTATATATATATATAGAAGGAAGTGATAACTTAAAAATGACAGATATGTATTCCAAAATGTCTTCATGAGCAAAATGCACAGCTGAGAAACAGTTTCCTACCATCTGCTGTTGTTCCTTTAACTTTTGTCCATCATGTGGCTTCTTGTAGGGAAATGTCTATTCCAGTAATGCACAATTTCATAAATGTATTGCCCTTTCTGTGCACTTACTGTGGGAGAAAATATGAGCAAAAAAACGATACAAACACAATTTTTACTGCATGACTAAGACTGCTGAAATGAAACCTAATTATGGAAAACAATCTACTTGGAACTGCAGTGCTGCAAAGCTTTAAACCAACACTGGGGTTCCTTCCCTGCCTCTCTGGGTGGTTAGTGGATCCTTCTGTTCTTAAGAGCTCAAGCACTTGACAAACCTCATCTACTTGATGTCTCTCCTAAAGTATCTTAACGGTGTGTGTACGAACTGGAGTTGAGTTTCTTTTCTTTAAATGTATCGATCTATCTCAAGAGAAGCTTAACTCGTTATAGGATTCAAGGTTCCTTTATGACATTCTTTCTTTTTGAAATTCAATCAAAAAGTAGATGCCTTGTAACAGCCAACAATGTATTCAATGTGTAAGGAACAGTAAATTCAAGAAGGAACTGATGTCTTGTGCTTCAACATTATATTTTGCTCATCTGTAATCATTAGTGCATTTTAGTATAATGATCAACATATAATATTAAAATGTTATCTATATGTGGAGAACGCACCGGTGATTGGTAGTAAATAGCTGCTACAGTATAATGTACAGCCAATAAATGTGATTCATCTAATTTTTCATAAATACATTCTGACTCATACAATATGAGTCGAGCATGCTTCCTCTGTGGAGCTCATTAACATTTGTAACATTTTAAATATAGTTTCAATTGTTTCAGACAATAAAAATCAGGAGAAAGGTCATAATTTTTTAGTGAAAGCTAAAAATCCCCTCTAGAATGATTACAATTGAAAATCCATTACAGCACATTTGGTGAGACTGTTATCTTAAAGGAGCTATTTGTAAGTTTTGCTATTGCTACATAGGCAATGTTAGCATTAACAGCTATTTACTCACCAGTCTGGAAGAAATATTGCGAGTTCAGCATCAAACTTCATTCCATTACTCTTTTTTCCTCTATTTCTATCACTTCCTTTCTCCTACTGAAGTTAGCATGCTAACCAGCTAGCCCTGGCCCAGTCGGCCTGTCTCGTCACTTTTGGATACTGAGTCACTGTAGCATCCAGTCTACCCTGAAGAAGCTCTGGTCAGAGATTGCATTAAAACCTCTTATCTTGTAAGTGCAACAATGGCTGAAGCCCATAGAAAGACTGATAAATAAACAGCAATTAATGCTAATGTTGCTGCAGATGGCAGAACAAATATCTACTTTAATCAAAATATTGCATTATTACAAATATTACAATCAACACCTTGTGTTCATCTTCTTCACTCTGTAATGTAGTTTTACTTAAATGACAAGGAAAATGCATTTTTAACTCATGAGTGGATTCAGTTTAACATCTGGCAGGGCCATGACAGATGGATGCAGGCTAACTACATTAGCTTGCAGCCTCAAAACGGATGACACCAGTTTCAAATGATTTCAGGCAGCTATTCAAGCCATGATAGAAATTACATTTTTACGAAACATGCTCATTTGTTTTCTTTTTAAAACCAGCCATGTGCGAATGTGGGTTCCTCTCAGTCATCACGATGGGGCGGAGTGACATGTTACATTACAGTGTTGTGGGTAGCAACATGTGACTAGTTGGTTCACTTCTACCTTTTCCATCATGCCTACGGCATAGTGCTGATGCCATGACTGATTCACTGACATGCCTGCTGCTGTTGTTAAAAGGTTAAACCACATATACAGTACATCCACACATGGCTGGTTTCTGACTCTATGGCTGCATGAAAGCACGACATGAAGCCTCAACTTACAATCACAACAATCACCTCCTCCACACACACACACAAACAGTGAAGATTATTTTACAGTTATATAATAGAAATTATGTATATATAGCTGACAAGCCCAGGCTTTCAACATCCATCACATTTCTTCCTTAAGGGCTTTGTGTCAAATATTGCACAATAAACACAACTGTATGCTGCAACTATCTGTCCAGGAGCATTTGTGTGGTTATGAATACATACTCATCACCCCTTACAAAAATAATCATACAGTACTTTAGATGTAATATAAATGCACACGGACACAGCAAGCTTACAAACATACTCTGGCCACACACATAACATTGTGTAGTCTGCCGCTCTCGTACAAATGACCCCTCTACACTCAGCAGGGGGGGAAGCTTATCCAGGCTCATTCATTTCATTTGTTTTCATACTTCCAAGCTCTCACGGCTTTCTCACCCTGTGTGCATTTGTGTGCTGTTCTGTTCTATGTGTGTGTGTGTGTGTGTGTGTGTGTGTGTGTGAGTGCATTCATGTGCCATGCAGCAAAAAGAATCACGCCATGGAAATCTTGAATCACTTTATTCATGGATAACAACTCTGCAATAGGACAGTTTATAATATCAAAAGCTGATCATAGTCATGCCTGCCTACTTATAAATTTGCTTTCGCTCTCGAATTTTAGTGCCAAGCCATCATTCCTGTGGTGGTTCAGACCACCTGTCGGTGAAACTCTGGGTGTTTTTCGTTCTTTCTGTTGATGAGTTTACCTATTATATGCTTATTATATTATTATTTGCACCTTCTGACATAGTGGTTCTCACCATTTTAACTACTTAGCATGTTTTTAAACAAACAGGTAATGTATATCTCATCACTTCATTTGCGTGAGAATTTTTCACAAAACGTGTCATTGTGGTCCCATTATTTCTTATTTCTTATCCCTTATCTATTTCTATTCAGTTGTGGCACATATGTGAATCACACTGTAATGTATCTTGCAAGTTGCACAACTTCTCTCCATTATTCTATAATCAGTCTTTGAATTTCTTGAATGATCTTGGTAATGACAATGGCTGTTGCACATTTCAATTGTTTTTCTCAGTTTTCTCAGTCTGCCTCTCGTAATCTGGACCTGTTGTTTTGTTTTAAGTAGTTTCACAGAAACTATTTTACACCTCCTAAGTTATATCTGATGTGTAAACTTCAGGACCCCTTGTGGAGCGTTTGCCCTTTGAAGGCCCCTGGCACCATTTGTCACATGATGCAAAACTGCCTGTCTCGCTTCTGGAACAAAGTAGCTCTTAACCGTAACAGAGCCCATAACAATATCTGTTCTTCTTTTTAATGCATTAGAGAAGGATCCTGTTAGCTGGCGCAACCGTTGCTAAGAAGATGGTTTCTACTCGCACCAATACTCCTCATTCTCTCAACATTAGACAATGGATTCTCTCTATCTTGAGCATTATATATTTGGAGCTTTCCACTACATGTGTGAAAGGTGCTGCTGAACGTATTGTCAATGCTTGGTGTGCACCTGTTATGTCCAATCTTTTGTAATATGGCTGTGTAATGTACCCTGTATAAGCCACTTTCATTTTCAAATTCAGCTGACTCTGCAGTTCCCCTCAGTTCCATGAAGTGTGTGTGTAGTCACTGAGGTTGTTTTCATTTTATTTATTGCATCTTTGATGTTTTTGTTCTCGCTCACTGTCCCTCTCATCAGCAGCAGCAATTTTCAGCAAAACAACTCTGATAATAACACTTTTGCTGTATCAATTTATATGCTGATAATATGTCAGTATTCTGTTTTAAGCCTGTTGTGCTTCTTCCATGTGGCCAAAAATCAATAAATGCAAATTTAAATAAATTGGAATCTACCATTTAACCCACACCTGCTATGTTATGCTATGCAAACCTACCAGAAAGCATTATAGTTTTTGACATTTTGTGAAAAGAACATTTTTGGATCCATTTGAAAACTTGGCAAAATCAGGTTAAAAACTGCAGTTTGACACAATGTGGGTTGTTACATCATTCTTCAAATTTAATTTCAATACTATATTTAAACTTATAACAGGTTCCGCAATGAACCTGCTACATGTTAAGAGACAGTCACTGAAATATGTTTAACAGATGAAACCCACAACTAAATGACTGTAGTGTTTCTACGCCAGTTGTGGAAGTCATTCCTTTTTTCACTCTGGCAGATTTGAATATTGTATACATATTAGATTGACTGTATCCTGAAGTTGCATTTTGTCTTTCATGGGACAAAAAAAAATCACCCTTGTCCTTAGGTAGACCTGATGGGCAGCTAGACAGTAAACAATGAACTCTTAAAAGGCAAGATAGTGTCTGATAAGAAATAAATGAGATTGTGATGTGTTGTGTAACCACTGCGTGTTTCCAACTCATTTCACACATTCAGAAACCCCTGATCTCCTCTCCCACTCCTCCCCTTAACATCTTCTCTCCTGCCCCCGTTCAGATATGCCTCTTTTTTTGTTTTGGGCTGTTCCCGACAAGATCAAAGGAATTTTAGAGCAACCTCAAAATATCTTCCTTCAAACACTGGTCGGGGAAGCCACGTGTATCTCTGTTTGTTTGATGGGTGCTCCGAGACTGTAAAGTAAATTGGAATGGATGAATGTGACGGGAATGCTCTACTTTTCTCTGCACTACTGTCTCTCATCCTGACGTTTAGCCTCAGGGAACAGGTGCTTACCACCTGGGTGATGCAGAGGCAGAATTTGTATGCACACAGGGAACACATAACACAATGCAAAGAGAAACTGTACATATTAAATCAAATACAATTAAAGGAAACATCAACTAAATTGTCTTAGTAAGATGTTGGGCCACCACAAGTCTCTGGAGTCCAGTGGAGGAATGAACACCATTCTTCCAAATGATACTCCTTCATTTGGTGTTTTGAAGCACGCTGTCTCTCATAGTTGTTCTACTGGGTTGAGATCTGGTGACTCTGAAGGTCATAGGATATGATTCACATCCTTTTCATACTCATCAAACCATTCAGTGACCCCTCATGCCCTATGGTGCTGCCTGTAATGCGGTATCTTCTGTATAGAGAATCTTTGGTTGTTGTTATCAGAAAGCAATTGCGCTGTACATTTCTCGATCCGCAAACCTGCGTGCACACCCACGACCTCCGCAATTAGGCTAAGTCATTGCAGCTGGCGCGATGATCCCGCTGCATGACTCTGTTTTAACGTTGTCATCGTCATCTGCATCTGCCCGACAACTGCCCCTTAATTTGAGAAAAGTGTTTTAACCTCTGCTGACACCGTGGAAAAAGAAATCCCTCTATTGAGGGTTAGAGGTGTTTTTAAACTTCTTTGCCACAAAAATTGACTGGTCAGTGAAGTTAGCCATGTTTGGTAAGAGCAAAGCGCTCGGCTAAGTTAGCTTATAACCAAGAGGTTACCAAAGTAACCAAAATCAGAGACAGTAGAGAAACCGAGGCGCTTCATTTCCGTTTATTTCCTGTATTAATTTCCAGTTTTCATTACAACCAAAATTTAACGGCTGTCTGACATAATGTAAATAGAGTCCAACGTCAACAAAACCCAGCTTTTACCAAATTTGGGACAAATTTATTCTGAAATTTGGTAGTATAGGTAGTATATGACATACACAAACACAAACACATCACATAATATCTAACCATAAATTACTATGTCCTCATCAGCTGTCAGACTTAATATGAAGAAAATGGTAAATTTTTAGTATACAAGAGACAATTTTTGGTGTCATCACACACCGAAAATGAAATTGCACTTTCTGTTTTCACAAGAAAAGTATACAATTATGCTATTAATATTATGCTTGTGTTTTTCCATATACAGTGCGTTTCTCTTCATCGTTTCCATTTTCTTTTGCTTCCCTCTGCTGTCCACGCATATACTATTCTCACTATGCATTATTTACCACTTATTGCTCATGCTTCAAACTGCACATCACAAGTGGTCTCTTCATCCTTTCCTCCATGTATTCTTGATCTTTGCGCACGGCACTTTTCTTGTGACTCTGAGATACATACATTCATCTACACTTATCTACACAACAATGTGTAGATAAATGTACCCAGGAACTATCAAGGCCAGGCCGCTCAGTACATTACTCATGTGTCCCACTATCTACTGAGCTCCTGCTGTGATGTTGCCATGTGTCATATTGAAGGGGCCACAGCAGTGAATCAGTGACATCTCAATCTTGCTACCTGGTCAACAATCATCCTACACGGCTGATTTTTAAGTGAATATTGTGAATACTTTGAATGTAAAATGTAAATAATTATTGCTTTATTTGTGGTGACAGTTTTGTTTAGTTTTAACATGGCTATAAATGTACTGTCGTCAATCAAGGTATGCGAGAGAGAGAGTGGCAAGCGAAACTCGACACTGTCTTGCTCGCTCGCAGGGTAATGCATCAGATCCACTGTACTGTCTTTTTTCACCTCTGTGGGCTTTGTTGCTCCCTTTCTCTGTAGCTCCTCCCAAACTATGGCCATTTAATTTGCCATTATCTATCGATGTTGGTTAAAGAAAAGTGAAAAGGTTCCCCTGCTTATGCATTTTTTTCAGTTGTCTGTTGTCAGATGTCTGACAAAGTGCAATTTGTTTTGATGATAGCACTACGTGAAGACTTGGTGCCTCAGTGGTTTGTAATAATGTAAGCGTATAGGCTAGCGGGGTTACGGTCGCACAATCTTAACCATAGTCTGATTGTCACCCTGTGAAATTGCTGAATCTCAATATGAAATGGCATAGGCGAATGTGAAAAGGTCCGTGGTCTGTAATCTCATAAATATAAGTCATATTTCACTGTGTTGATCAATGAAACCAGTCACTGTTTTGATCTGTGTTTGGAGGTATAGCTGCTCAATACATCATTTGCTGGCAGTGGTAGACATGGGTGCTTCTTGCTATTTATAGAGCCAGGGGTCTAGACCAGCTCTGCAGCTGAATGCTGTGTGGAAAGAGAGAGGATGGTGGGTGACATGAGGTGGTATTAGCCTTTGGGGGTGTGGATGGCTGTGTTCGGTTATCTGATTGAACAGGCTTGTGTGCATAAAGATTGTGTATGTGTGGAGGGGAGAAGACGACACAACAGACACAGAGAAGGGGGGAGGGAGGTGGATTGAGAGCGAAGTTGATGTAGTGCAGCTTCTGGCAGTCATAACGCAGGTCCCTTGCAGCAGGTCAACATTTGCTGCACAGCTGACTGCATTTCTAAATGTAAATCTTGGCTGCTTCAATTGCTGCATGAATATACCTTTAGTGATTCCTTAGTATTTAGCTTTCCCCTGTTACATTTTGAGCTGTCTTTGATGGGGATTGATCACACAAGCTGGTAATCTATGTCTGTAAACAGCTGCCCAATCAACCTTTATTAGGTCCCTCTATTTTAGGCAGTATAAAAATGCGATGACACGTTACTGTAGATAGATAAATAAAAGATAGAGGATGGACTTATGGGTGAACCTGGTGATGCACACAGACACACAAATTCACAAAAATACACACTAAAAGAGGGAGAAAAATGGCTTTATGGCTTTGACTTTAAAATATGTATGAGCAGCACAGAGAGCCACCAGAGTAAATGTATTTCTCATCCACTTCTTGGCGTATTCTATGTATATAGGGAGTGGCTCTCCTGTATCCCAGCAACTGTGCACAAAAAATCAGGCTAGAGAACCAACAGGGGCCTGGTGGCAAGACCTGGAGGATGACTGTTCTCCCTACAATATGTGTTTTTCTCCGCTGCGTGCGCTTAGCCATTACATATGTATTTTGCATATTAATGTGTAAGTGTGACCCACACATTTTGCAGTGTCAGACTCATTTGCTGATGCATTTGGTGTTGATCAGAGTTTTAGTAGAGCAGTATGTGTTTGCTTTGAAACAGCATTGCCAGTGTAATCCTAAACTCTCTCCATTGCCAAAGTCTCAAACATTTATTGCCTGACAACTGGGATGAAGAATTGACCTTCCTGTTTCTTTCGGTGATGGAGAAGGCAAGTGATTCTTAATGATAGGGTGAAGGTGTGTGTCAGTTCCCATTCCTCAAATTTTGTACCACCTACTTTTAACCCCTTAAAATGTCATAGTCACTTCTGGTATCAAGTGCCACCCTTACACCCTGTTTCATGCGTTAATACACCAGATCTTGGAATAGAATTATAATCTCAAAGCTTGTTGATTTTAAAATACCTTAACTCTACAAAATGCATGTGGTTGTGTGTTGAGTTATTGGTGTTGGGAATTCATCGTACATATCTTTGTTATAAGCCAATGCCTTCAAAATGTATTACCTGAATTTCTTGTGTTATTTCAGTGTTATTAAATGGCCACATCAGGGAAAGTATATTTATTTGGATAGTTTTTATGAAGCATTATTAAGAAAGTACAAAAGCTCTACATGAAAAGTAAGAGCTCCTGTGTGCAACATGTTTTTTGGGCAGTCTGAACTGATGGGTTCAAGCTATAAAAGAATTAAACAGCAATTCAATCCAAGATTTCTAATTAGTGTTCAACACTGTATCTAATCTGGAGTAAAACAGATTAATGAAAATAAAATCAGTAGAATTTCCAGTAATTTCTGTGTGTTGCCCATGCACTTTGAAAACAGAATACACAGAGAGTGAAATTAAATATTTCAAATATTAATCATTACAGGACGAGGCAAATACTGACTGTTCATTCATTATAGATGTGCTAAAGTCAGATTCCATGGACTGTATGATGCTAGGCTTACTGTTATTATCTGTTACATAAATGTTGTTTATATTATTGGTTACTACTTTATTTATATGCAAGGCACTCATTTGTCTAAATGTAGCAGTGGAACCCCGCTGTGTATGTATTAGTGATGTGACAGACATATGTGCATCTGAAGGTCAGGAACCCTTAATTGGTGTGCTACAACACACACACACACACACACACACACACACACACACACACACACACACACACACACACACACACACACACATACACACACACTTTTTATCCTGAATATAAGATAAATAAAACATGTCATGCACCATCATAATGCCCATGTAGACACACAGAAGCTCTTGTTTACTATATGAATTGGACATACGTGCAAACACATGAACACAGACACACAAAGACCAATTTGCACCCTGTCCGCTGTAGTGTGAGGCTGTAGGCTGTAGTGTGATTCAGTTTGTGTCTGTGTTTTTCATTTTCCTCTGAGTCGGATCACCGCTGAGTGATTATATTCTGTGTTTTATAACCATTTAATTCATCCACAGACTCTCATGTTATCTTTCCAAATTCTTGCATCTGCTGTATTAATGAGAACACAAACATTTCAGACAGCCAAACAAAAGTGTTTGTCCTGATGATGAGGTGGGGGTGGGGGGTGGGAGTCATTTTGACTGACTTCTGTTAAGAATTTTACAGATGAAACATTTTATCTTTTATAAATGTAATTATACTAATGTCGAGCAGGTTTAGTGAATTCAGGCGTATGTGATGCACTGTTACTTGCAGTAGAAAGTTCTATGTATCACTTTCATGAAAGGCCCTGCCCACCCACACTGCTGTTTGCAGTTGTATTAGACCTCTGCTCAGCCTGAAGGTGAGTAGTGCTTCAGTGGGAATTACATAATGATAAAGGTGTAAATTGTTCTACCCCAACATGAACAACAAAGTCAACAGGAGCTCTCCTGTTAACCCACAGTACACATGGCTTTATGAAGTCCTGAGAAGAGGTCTAATAAGTAAAACCACCAGTCACCACGGTTCATGGGCTAGTTGGATAAAATTATGATCAGATTTTTTATTTTTATTCTTAGTTGTATATTATTACAGTACTTGCTGCAGTTCACTGGTTGACTGTAATATCATGTGATAATGTTTCCATTCAACATTGCTGATGTCCATGTCTCTACATCCCTCCAGAACAGATTACTGTGAGTGATGCACTGCCGGGAAATTAAATACGACTAATTGCAGACAGCTGCAGTGCATCTCAAACGTGTGAGTGTGAGAGCCGCTGTTGTTTTGTCTTGTCAGGCCTTGGAATATGAATGTTGAGGCCAGTTCACTTTCAGTTCAATTCAGATGCAACATTATTAGAAGGTGGTTTCTGAATTTCAATAAGATTTTTGCAACTATTAATGTGCATTTGCAGCTATATGGATGCGTTTGTTGTTTGCAATTTTAATTTGTCATTTAAGTGCCAGTAGTGGACTAAAGTAACATAAGTAAACACATTAGTGCTTTACCTCAGCTGCAGGTTCAAACAGTAAGCATTATTGAAATAGCAGACTGTCACTACAGCAATCGCTCAAATGAAAGAGAAGAATTTTTTTTTTTATCATAAAAGCTTTTGTTTTATTGGCAGCCTAAATTAATAAAGTGGCAGTCATACAAATATTTGTTGTCAGTCACACCATTCAATATCCTTGACATCATTAGTTATCTTGTTAAAACAATAACATTTCAGGGGATAGGGTCATCATTGTTTCTTTTTACAGAATTAAAGATCAGTTTTACAAAATCACAAAGCTTCATCTGGATTCACCACACAGTTTAATGTCATAGGGGCAGGCAAAATCATTAAGTGATAAAATCATTTAATTACCCTAAAAAATATTCCTAAAATGTTTTTCTCGTTTAATTACAATATTGCTCTGTATCTTTTCCTTGCAGACGGTGCGTCATGGTTTCCCTTACCAGCCAACTGCATTGGCCTTTGACCCTGTGCAGAAGATCCTGGCTGTCGGCTCAAGATCAGGCGGAGTACGGATGTATCCTTTACTTGTCATCTGCTCACTTCCTCCCTTCATCCAGACAAACAGAAAAAAAAACACATTTTGTACATAAACTGACTAAATTTATGCATCTACTGTAAATGCATTCCCTGGCCATTACCACTCTTCATTGTTGTACATTATACAAAACAAGAACAATGAAACATAATCTATCATAGTAAACATTAAAGGTTCTGTCAATTTTAACCAATAGTATAGCAGCAAACAACTATTTTCTATGTAAAGATATAGTGGAGTAATGGCGTCCTGAGCAGAGAATGAAGTCACACCCCCTCTTAGTGTTTGTAATCTGAGCTTCTCTTCTCTTTGCTTTGGTATCTGGGACAGCAGCGCATGCATGTTAGCGCATATGCGTGTGCATATGAGTCCCTTCCTACTAAAACGTTGGTCCTCTCATACAGGGACCACCCACATGCGAGATGACACAGTGTAGTACACAGTATTTGGCTGTAAGCGACCTTCCAGAATTTCTTCCACTGAAGAAACCATGTTTTTTTTGGCTAAAAAGGCCACTGACAAAGAAAGATTAGATGAGAGCACAGGTGGACAGGCCATGGGGACAACTGGCAAAATCTTGACAAATCCCAGTCGGCCATTGGACCGCCAAAACATCCAGAAAGGTTTTAAGCTGTTCTCCGGCCCCATCAGTGCCATTCCTGCACAAGTCCAAGGCTGAATTTCTTTCCCAGCCAATACTGTTCTGGCTTTACGCCGATGGAGAGCTACCTACGAGCTGCTAAAGGGCTCCAGCTTGACTCGGAACTGTCTTTTCTTCTCATTGTGTAAGTAACTTGATGAGTACATAATGTTACATGTCTGTTTTCATTAGTGACCAGCTACTGTAGGCATTATAACATTGGCTAACTTGTTATGAATTTACTTGGCAAATGTGGCTATCGCTAGCGGTAATGGTTATGCCTGGATTGTTTTTTGTTGGCTCTCCTGTACACAGTGCAAATTCATCCAGTTGTGCTTCTTGTTGTGTTTAGTGGGTGCTTTCACTGAGCTGTGTAACACCTTTGCTGACTGAGATCAAGAAGGGAAGGGGGTAGTTGAGGCCACAGGTGTGTCTGACGAAGCATTTGTTTTGGTCTGAGATCCCGGTGGTCTATTGCAACATCTAGTGGCAGTGACGATCGTTTACAGAACCTTTTTAAATTAGTGCTTCCGTTATGTTGTGCTGAAATGTAAGTATCCTTTAGAAAATGGTACATAAAAATATTTTACCTTATAACATTAATCATCCCATATCGTTGTCTGTTAGGCAGGAAAGAGGTTGGTCTCAAGTCGTCTGACACTGCTGTGTGTAAAGAGGAGTAGATTTAAATAAGAATACTTAATTAAGGCATATACAATACACAAATTAAATGAACATAGTATCAGGAGGAATTACAACATGGTTCACAGAAAGTGTCTATTCCTACACAAACCTGTGGCGTTGCTATACTGTCTCTAGGCAGGGGCCTCCCCTCCTCCCCCACCCCTAATTCTCATCCCTCTTTCCGCCCTGTCATTTCATGTTGCTTGGCTGTCATGTCGCAAGCTTAGAACTGTCCATCCAACAGCCCATCCCCTGGGTCACCCGGTCACAGGGATGGGAGAAGTGTGAGTGCAACCCAGGTAGGAGATTACACTCTTATAAATACCCAGGCTTCCCAGTATCCCTTTAGGGAACCTAGGGCCTAGGCAGCTAACAATTATTGATGCTGCAGCAGCTGCACAGCTGCTCCTGCTGGGGTAATAGATGGACGGACTGAATGGTATCTGTGCTGAAAGAAATGGAGAAAAAAGAGATGTGACAGAGGGAGATGTAACAGTGTTTGAAGTATTGAAAGAAATGGAGAATAGGAGGCTGAATGTTGAGGAGAAGGGGGGTAAATGTTTTTGATGACACAGGGAATAGCTGATGAAGAGACAAATGTGGCTTGGTTACTGATAAGCTCAGCTTAATGTAGATATTTGATATCAATTATTTCTCCCTCTCTCTTAATCTATCCCTTTTCTCTATATCTCTCTAATGAATACCTGACTGTAAGGCACGGCTGAGATTTCAACTGGAGTGAAGCCCTTGAGTGACTTAGCATTCGTATTGACATGCTGCACACACCTTCCTCTGCTCCCATGTGGCCTGTCAATGACTTTCTTTTTCTCTTTCAAATGCATGCTCTCACATACACAAACTACACAAATCTATTTTGCTGTTTCTTATTCTGCCTTGTCCTCCATCGCCTTCTAGAGGACCTTTTTCCCTTTATTTCTGCTTTTATTTATTCAATTCACCTTTCTTGTGTCCTTCACAGCCTGTCTTTCTTTTCTTCCCTGGGCTTTGAGTGTCTGCCTGCCATCTTCTGTCATGGTCTCTCTTAGTTTTTTCCTCTGTTGCTTTTTTAATGCATTTCTCCTCTCTATGTTCCCTCCTTTGCAGCTGTATTAGTGCTGTGTATAGTGGTAGCCACTGCATTTCTCATGCTCCATTTCTACTTCATAACTGATACAAGAGTAAGTCCTGCCTTTTGCTGTTATTGTGCTGCACACACAACCTACCACAGATATTTCACAAATTCAACACATTTTCTTTTTTCCCACCTAGCACCTCCAGGGTGGAGCAACAATGTAAAAACGAGCAATTTAAATCTAGGACCTCATCCCTTTTTCTTCTGTTTGTCTGCTTTCACTGACCCGATACCTCAGCCACTACTTTATAGTGTAGCGGCACACCAGTATTTGGCAGAAATATATATCTTGTTTTTGTAAAGAAATCTTTTCATCTCCCAGGGCTTAAAGTTAAACATTCAGATGACACTGTTGATTGATTGGGTGGGACTGCAGTTATGTGGGTTCTCTGTGGGAGGAGCCTTTTTCCAGTGTGTGGTGTGTAGGCATGCGTGAGAGTGTATGTGTGTGTCATTATAGACGGAAGAGTGATCAATATATCTGAGTTTCCATGGAGTCTGGTTGCTTTGTTTTAAAGATGTTTTTGTTCTTTTCTCCACATGTAACTGAAAATTTAGAATTACATGTTCTGCAACTGACATGTTCTGCAACTGATAACCTACTAACCTAGTAGGTTATGTAACCATAACCTACTAGCTCTAATCGGGGTCTTATTTTGGAAGGATTATTGATCACTAAATTAACATTTTCTACTGCGGCGATTTATCTAGTGAACATAGGTAAACTCCGATCACAAGTGGACAGCACATGTGTGATTGTACCCAAGACACACTGAGGACGCATTTGAGATACAATCAATCAGACCACATTTGGAGGTGGCGAAGGACCACCTTCTCAACTGATGTCCTCTACCACAGTCTAATTAGTCCCACCACAGTTTCTTAATGAACCAATAATAGTTTAAACCTCATTTCATTGTAGACCTGTGTGCAGTGCAATGATTAACTCAACCTCTCCTTGTCTCTCTCTCTCTCAACATATGACAACAGACCTGTCTGTCAGATTGGCTTAATAGAGCAATGCATGCATGTTTATTTTCTTATAGCGGGGGGAAGTGAGAATCAATCACAAGTGGTCACTCAAGACATGTGGAGAGGCATTTTCATACAAGATATGAACTGAAGTACTTAAGAGCTGTCCACCTGTGATCAAATCACCAGATATGCATGTTAATGCCAAGGCTGAACAGGGCCTGAGACACAGTATGCCCTGTCTGAACCATGTCTTTATCTTTTAGGCTATCTGCTTTCCAAGGTTTCAAAGGTGGGGTTAACATGGTTAAGTGGTTTGTCTGAAGTAGGACTTACTTCTCAAAGGCCAGGCTTAAGCTTATTATTGTGATCACATTGAGTGCAGTGTAAGTTAAAGAAAAGCTCATGCTTCTAATTATCTTAGTTTTAGCATTAGTACATGTGAAACTGAAAAATCAGTGGGTTAACATGTTTTTAAAAGCTAGATTAGTATCCCTGATAACATTGTACTATTTACCTTGTCCATGTTTAGAGTATTGTTACAGTACTGTGTTTGGATCCTGCTGCATCTTCTGCTGCACTAATGGCACTCTGGCGAGGAAATCATCAGCTAAACACTACACAAAAAAACAAAAGAAAACACTTATCAAACATTTGTGCATTTGCTTACGATTGCTTTATATTACTGACCAGAGCAGCATTTACACACTTGTTCACCTGAGAATGGAGTTGAGTCAAAGTGGTGGTAAGAATTAAGCACACTGAGAATTTTCTAAAATCACTACTTATGCGTTTCTCAGTGGCAGAAAAAAAATAGTAGAAAAGGGAGTGAAGGAAGGTAGCAAGTAGAGAGCTATAAAGCGATAGGACAGGAGAAAGAGACAAAGGAAGCATTAGAACATTGAGAAGCAGGAAGTCAGCAGGTTTATTGTTGAGCAATGTGATAAAGACATAGCAAGAAGTGGTTGAAGATATGAGTGTGGGCAGAAAAACATCTGCTACATGATAATGACATAAATAAAAAATCTGACATTATGTGAAGTAAAAACTACACACCCACAAACTCAAATCCACAAATTGTAACTCTTACAGTCAGGGCTATGCGGTATAGAATGCCCATAACATTAGTATATTATCGGCAAAAGTCTTGGCAGTGCCCAAATGAGAAATAGAAAATAAAAAAGAATTATAGATAATAGAGAAATGAATGTACTTATTTTTTATTTTTACTATATTCACTGTTAAGCTCACAATTATTTTTTACTGTAGGATATTTTCTTGTTTTTTTCTTGTTAAGTCTAATGTTATTTCTAATGTTTTCCAGGAATATAGCAAAAAAAAAAACCCATATGACATCATAGGCTATTTATATCACTATATATCCTGTTCAACACATAACAATGTTATCCATGATTGAAACAGCAGCAGAGCCAGTCAGGTGGGATCTGTTGATCTGTTTCCTGTCCCTCTAAATCTGTAGCCCCTTCCTCCTACACAGTATTTCCTGGTACAAATTAGTAAGTGTGTGATATCTACAGCAGTTTTTTGTGTAGTATATTATCAATATAGTGTCTTTTGCATTTCCTCAATGGCAAATCTTTTCTTTTCTTTTTTTTAAATTGCATCCTATGTCCAGTCATGATTTTGCAATGGGTAGAAGGAACCTGAACCCCCATAATCATCTAGAAACACTGAAGGTGCATGATGTGTATACACTGTTTTCACAATTTGTTGTACAGTGCTTTGGAGACTATTGTTAATCTGGCTAGTGTGTGTCTAAGTGTCACATATTCACCATGAAAAGCTAAGGCAGAAACACCGGTCCTCCTCTGGTGAATGGTGCATATTGACGATGTCATCGGGGTTGGCGCAGTGGGTTGGCAATGAGGTTGTCTGCAGTGTGCTCCTAGGACACTCCTCCCTCTGCCTGGGACAAGATTACCAAGATATGCTGAGATTCGGTTTATTGAGAGCAAATAGAACAGAGAGCATTTGACAAGTGTGTGTGTCCATTCGTGTGTCACTTCTCTTCCTCTGTGCCTAACACTGTGTGTCTGCTTGCTGAGTGTGCATCTATGTGTACCATCTACCTGTGTCGGTATTGTTTATGTGTCTGTGCAAATGTATACGTGTGTGTGTGTGTTTGTGCATTTTTGTCTCTTATTGGATTGTGTATCGGCGCAGTGAAAGTGGATGTAGTTTCAATAAAGGGTTCAGATAATAGAATTGTCCAGAGTCTGATAGACAGTCACTACTCATAACAGTCAATCAGATTGGAGAACAGGAAAACAAGAATGAGGTGAGAGATGGAGAGAGAAACGGGAAACAATGGTGGGAGGGAGGAGGAGGAGGACAGAAAGAGGGTTCCCGTTTGATATCAACCGCTTGTTTTTAAAACACGGGACAGTTAGCATTGATCCATGTATCACTTTTTTTTTCTTTTTTAGGTGTTACTAGGCCTGCGTGACAATTCAATATTGTTTGCCAACTTTGAGTGAAATCATTGTGCTGATGTGATCATAACTAACATATTTAGTTATTTAAAGGTAATAATTCTCATTAAAAATCTCATGTAATCTGTAGCAGCAGAACACAGTTCCTTCATTCAACATCAGTTTAATTATTTTCATATAAACAGACATAGGGTAAATAAATATTAGAAAAATCTTATCATATTGATTTCAACCCTATGATGCATCACTAGGTATCATTGCTTTTTAAATATAAAAATGGGCAGAGTGTCACAGTTCATGTTTCTGAGCTTATCTTGATTTAAAACGAGTTATAACACACTCAACCAAATGTGTCCGTGTCAATATAAACTTAGTTACCATATTTGTAGGTAAAGTGTTACAATGACCAATGGCCATAAAATTGATCTTTAAAACCCTCATTAAGATAGGATTTACTCCAGGACTGCATTGCATCAGTTCTAGCAAGGTGTACTTATTAACACTCTGTCATCCTGATTCATAGTATCTTGTGATATCAACGTGATATCGACACTTAAGATATCAATAGAATCGACTAAGCTGATATTGCATATCATCCTCTAAACGCAAGGCACTGCCAAGACTTTTGCCAGAAAAATTTGCTGACAGTGCTGAGCAATCGAGATAAGTAAGTCTGTGTGTTGACAACACTCCTCAGCTTACTGGTTGGTAAAAAGGTGACTTCAGCTTTACTTTTAGGGACGAATTCTCTTATCAGCCACATGTTGTTCAATGACCAGCAGAAAGCAATTAGTAAACCTAATTTGGCCAATGGACCGTGAGCGGGCAGTGGGAGGAGGTGACTGTAAACACACAGCAACTGTTACAGTGCATTATTCATCACTCAGTCTTACTGTGTGTGTGTGTGTGTGTGACAGTACAGCTTTGCAGTGCCAGTTAGACAAACAATAACATCAGATAGTCATCAATTAAGCATTCATCGTTGTCACGCTGTGTCATTGGCTTTGCTGACTGTGAGAAGGCCTGCAAACATACTGTAACTGTTTTGCTATCAGTAGCTCAGCTACTGCAGAAGGCTGCTGGTAACATAATCAGATGCTACCCAGATTAAGTGTTGGTGCATTTGCCCACGCCACGCTCTATTTACAAAATTTCTGTCACCAATGTTACCATAAAATCTCCAAACTTGAGCTCTTTATCAACACCACCATTGCCATAGATATGAGCATGTGAACACATAATCACAATGAGAGAAGTTCAGTCCTCCCTAGTGACTCAGTCTTGATTGAATTACTTATAATAGGATTTGCAGCCCTGTATTTGTAAACTAGAGTAATTGCAGTTTTTACTGGCACCAAAGGTGAGCAAACCAAAGTGCTGCTGTAGTAGTGGGTGTAGGAAAGAGATGAAGAAGCAGTATTAAGCTATTCATAACCACACACCGCATTCTATCCTTACTTTGCCTTTGTAGGGTGCACGATTATATAATTAATGGCTATAACCTGTAGTTTACCCCAGGATTAAAGGAAAAGTAATGTGTAGCAGTTTATTTTGAATCAGAATGAAATGCAGGCAAGTACATTTTTTAATCACTTTTTTATGAAGGGAATTAGGACTGCAAATAATGTTTATCATTATTATTATTTGGTTTATTTGATTGATACATTTATCATGTTGTTAATACTGTCTGGAAATGACAAATTTAGAAAATGGTGTTCCCCACCTGCTCAGCTAAACCAACCCATTAATATCCCTTTATATTTATTTTGTAATGGGACCCGGGTACAAAGTTTGACATGAGATTATGTACAAACTTGTAGTAGAAAACAATATGAAGATGTCTTCCATCTTCGTATTGTACATCCTGCGACCTAAACCTTCTTTTTCTGCTATTTTACATCACAAGCCCTAAATGAAGATAGTAGCCGATAATATGCAGATAGTAACTACAGATCGTTCTGCTGGTGTTGTTTGTCAGAGTAGACTGGGTGCTGACCGAAAAGGCACAGAAATTGAAAGAAAAGTTGTTGGCACTTGCAGATAAGTATATGACATTTTTTAATAGGCTAATGCACAGCAGCAGAGTGAAACAGATGCGGTTCAGCTTTATGCTTCTGTCACTGTGTCTGAGACATGTGGGTGTGACCCTTATAAAAAGGCAGCCACAGACCTGCCTGTGTTACATACCCAATTGGTACAAATCATCTAACCACATCATCAAAAGACATAATAATTAATACTAAATATTATTAAGAAAAACGGTAGTAAGAAAAAAAAAGTCATAAGAAATGTATCATATTACATTATTGTCATAACAAATAAGTGACAAATAACAAAAGCTTGAAATGTGTCAGTTCTATGTGTTAGCCTGTAGAAAGTCTTCATATACTTATCTCAGAGTGCCGATGACTTTTTAATGTTGTCTTAACTTGTATTTGCTAATGGGCTGAATCCACAAGCTGGCAACCCTTGTTTTTTTAGTGGTCTCATTTTGTATTTTTGTCCCTCCTTCAAATTAGTTGCCATCCTTCCTCGAGGTTCCATTAACACTGGTATTTTTGGTTTGGTTGGGAGACCGCTCATTTCCTTCTGGCTAAATAATGATCTCATTTATAGTGCTGTACCATCCAGAGGGGGAAAGAAAAGCATCCAATACCCCATGATGCACTGCAGTTTGTTGGTCTCATCCTTAATGCAGTCTTTAAAAGTTTGTATTCCATTGCCTGTAAATTCCTGGCTGTAAGAAAAGAGGAACAAAGGGAAAGTATCAGGTGGATTTTATCCTATTCTCCCTGTTTGTCCCCTTTGTTCCCCTCTTGCCGGTCTTGGCCTGTGTTTTTCTGTTTTCTCAACTTTCAGTTTTTCCTCTCCTTTCCTCCCCACCCCACAACCTTTTTATGTTAAGAGCTCCACTTTCTCTTTCTGTGTGACATTTATCCCCATGATCTTTCTCTTTTGCATTCTATCTACTTTACTACTTTACCAAAAAAATGCACTTCCTTCTTCCAAAGCTCTTCCTGTGAGTCATATATTGATATGGATTCATGTAGCATCAAGCAGTATATCATCATAGAGTAGAATAGCATCAAAATAATCAATATTGTTTGCTATAATTTGTGATTGTTTTGCTGAAAAGCTACACAACCGTAAAGGCAGTGGGTGCATAATGCCTCCTGTGTTCCCGACTGCAGCATTTTATCTGTAGTGAACAGAATAAAGTTGCTGATATTTTTTATTTTTTTAATGCGTCAATGCTGGTGGCGGGCAAAAGTCAAAGTTCAAGGTCACAGTGACCACACGTTCTTATTAATGAAGATATATCAGGAACACCCGAAGGGAATTTCATTACATCTGGCAAACATTGAGACAATCACTTGGACTCAAGGATGAGCTGATTAGAGCTGGATTACATTTTGGTGGTCAAGTTCACTGTGACCTCAAAAAACATGTTTTTGGCAATTACTCACAAATTCATACACTAATTACAGAAACTAATGTCAAACAGAATAAAATTAAGTGATGACATTTTAAACCCAAATGGTCAAAGGTCAACTTCACTGTGACACCATGATGTTCTGCAAAAATGCCTCTGGCGATTAGTGAATGCTGTAAGATTGTGACCATATTTCCTGCAACTTGTCTGGTTGGCAGAGGCATACAACTGCAATGTGATTCTCCACGATTCAATGTTACAAAATAAAGTTTTTTTTTGTGCTTCAACAGGAGCACTGTGTTTCAGTTTTATGCTGTAATGCAGTCTCTTGACCAAATTTGACCTTATGGCACACGGTGTAAAATGCATTGCAGAAACTGGTAGATTTTCTCTCTTTCAGAGTTTGGATTATGAATTTCCTGCGCTCGTCCTTAAAACAGTTGTATATACTGTAATTCTGAGATAATTCAGTCATTTTACATCCTCGTCCTCTTCATCCTTATCCTCTTTATCCTTGGCTCTTTGGTCCTTCACTCTGCTCAGGATGTCGAAGTAGACGAGTAATGAAAGGTCAGCTGACTATTAATAGCAGCATTGTGAACAGTCTAGGAAATGCCACTGGTATATGTTCACAGTCCACCTACTACTAAATGATACATTGCAAAATGTAGACAAGATGACAGGAGACGTTTTCAATTTCACTACAGTTTCATACCAGAACATCAGTCAGCTGTAAGGCACTGAAGTCATGTTTTTCCATTTGTCTCTTAAAATCAAAGATCACAGGCTTTTCTTTTTTAGATGCTATGCACTGACACTTACCAATCATACATGGAGAAAAGTATTATAGAAGAGCAAAAACGATTAGAAAGGCTTGTCGTTCTTTACAGAATTCAACAGCAGAATGAACAACAATGAAGTGAGCTGCTTTAAGTCTCACTCTGTACACAGATCCAGCTGTTTGTTTTTGTAAAACTCACCATCCCGTTAGGACAGACCTGTGCAACCATTCGTATCACTCTTTGTTTACTGTGTCGTGAGTAGCACTTTAGTACAGGTTGATGGAAACAAATGTTTATGTGTGTGTGAAGCAGGGTAGATAAAACATATTTTTCTCCAAAAATGCAAATTTTTTGCTTTAAAAAAAAAAAAAAAAATCGAGTCACCGAGGTGAGAGCTGGAAGGTTGACCTTTGATTTTGTCTGGTGTGTTAAGAGTTCTTGCTAACCTTTACTTCAGAAAGATCACAGAAAGCTTACGTGATTATTGAACTGTGTGATTAGTGATGGTAAAGAGATGTCAGATGTCAGAAAGGAGTGGGAATGGGAGAGGGCCAGAAAGTTACAGGAGAAACTGTTACAGAATCACTGACCTGCACTTCTTTTTAGCTAAAACACAAGCAAATCTTAATTTTAGCCACACCCCCCAACCACCTGCTCTTATGCCTGCTCTTATGACTTGCTTCTAAAACAGGGGTCATTTTGTGCTACACTGATAAATAGCCTTTCATGTTTAGGTATGAGGACTTGTTGTGTAAATAGAATAGTATTCTGTTTCTGAGTAAAGCAAGTGTTGCTGAGATGTGTTACTCATAGGCCCTCTGGCTCATGAGGCTGTGCACTCATACCAGCACAAAAACAAACAGCGAAAGTCTACTGATATTTTCTGGAGAAATATCATACGGAGGCTTCCAACTTCAGGAGCATCCTATTGACTGCACCGTACCCTCCAGGTGAGAAGAACTTAAAGTGCAAGCTAAAGGAAATGTAAAAAGGCCTGTATGCATCAGCGTGCCTGCAAACGTTTGTGTGCACGTGTTCATGCATATATCTGAACCTTCAATATCCTACCATAACGGATGGGCCCCTTGAGTGGGTAGAAAGCACAAGGTGGAGAGAGAGGGAGAGAGACGGGGAGAGAGAGTAGTCTAAGTTAAAGATGTAGCACTCCATTTTTTGTGAAGGCATGCAGTGCACAGTGTAGCACAAAGCACAGCTCTGTGCCAGTTAAGTGGCATTTTCACAGTTGCTATGCTGTAGGAAGGCATGCTTCTTTCAGGTGGTTAACCACAGGTCTGTGATCCAGCCGCAGTCTCTGATTCGAGTGAGGCACTTTGTCAACCGTAATCATGCGCGCCAGGTCCACTGGATAAAGTCATTTGACCAGCATTAGACCAAAAGTTCATCGGATCTCTTGTCTAACTAATCCTACACAGTTTCCTATGCAGTGTAAAACAACATGGAGACCGATGTCTTGTAAACAATTCTACATTTCCATGAAGGACAGTGTAAAATTCTCTTTTCACTAACTCCCACCAAAAAGCAATGGTATACTTCAGACAACAACATTTAAAGAGGATAAAAATAGCAAATGTGAATGCACATGGCTGTCACTAGTTTAACCCTCACCTATAAGGTATGATAATGACATTTTTTTTCCCACCATGTACCTAAGGGCTGGGTTATGCTTGAAAAGAAGTAACCTGTATAGAGTGATTTGCGACTGTATCAGAAGACAAAAGTGTTTCTGTCCGTTCTGAACAGCAACACTCAAAAATGTGCAGCGTTATCCCCATATTTAATGATTACCTCTGCCTTTAAGCCATCTCATTTGGAAGCTGTTAGACACATGTGGCTAGCACTTTTCGTAACGTACTGGCCGCTTGAAGTGATAGTTCAGGTTATTTGATGTGGGGTTGTATTAGGTACTTATCCATAGTCTATAGTTACTGACTAAGTGTGCCATGTGTAGGCGTAATGTATACAGCGTACTTGACTCCATGTATCATGCCTTGATTTACAAAAATGGAGGTTGGCAACATACTGTCATCAGATTTCTCTACTGTCCCTTGGAGAGTTTCTGTTTGATGGATCTCTAAAACCATTTATAATTACTTCCACCTTACTTTTAATTCCAGTGTACACGATCTTTATTGTTGACTGTTCATGTCCTCATATTTAGCAACTATGTCTTCAAATCATCTTCATTAGTATGACTTTATGTTCATGTTCACGCAGTTTGATTCCTCTTCTCACGCACTATCACAGTTAACCAGATTTACATTATGTTTTAGTGAGAACTATGCAAATGAAGCCAGGATCTGACTGGATGGTGGTCATGCTGTTATCACAAACCGCAAAGAAATTCTGTGAATGCAATTAGCTGTGCTGCCAGTGCAATGGTTCATGTAATCTGTAAGTCTTTAATTAGATCAGATTACATGTCCCTTTGAATTATATGATTTGGCCTGTTGGATGATGCTTGGTATGTTTACTCCACGTGACGGTGAGGAAAGCTCGTCTCATCAGAGGAGGAGAGAGCATAAGGAGTGAATGATGGAAAAAAGGAAGGATGTTGCTGTTTTGGCGTCTGTGTGGCAGATAGGAGACAAAGAGCTGCTCTGCATTCTTATCTCAGCACCCAGTGATGTCACGTGGAAAACTGTGTGCATTGCAACACAATGGAATATTGGTCTGTTGGATATATGTCTGTTTGATTACAGTGGAATTGAAAAGTCAAGAAGTAATAAGAACGATAATGAGGGATAGCTTTTCAACAATTCCTCTCCCTTTTAAGTAATCTAACAAATTTCAGGAGATTGCCACGCTAGTGCCCTTAAGAGATGCAAATGAATCGTCCATGTGTCTTCAACATAGCGCATATACTTTATTTCTCAGTTTATATTATATTTAGAATATTTGTTCCTCAGCTTGGAGGAATCATTAAATGCATTAGGCCTTGTTGGCCTGTCATAACTTATTCAGTAAATAAATGGAGGATCAAGCCCCTCATTTATCTGTCACACTTACAGGTATGTCCATATACATACAGTATCTGAAGTTTGGCTTTCATTCTCCTTCACCATTAACTTTATCAACAGGTTTTAGTTTTACAAGCTTTGGGTAATTATTATAAACTTCTTGGGTCTTTATTTATCATTGTTATATACAATTCTGCTGAGATTAGATTTATATTACAGTGTGATGGGGGAAAAACTGATTTGTTATCTTAAGCCTTTGGCCTAAGTTGTACTCGCTTGTGAACGTGTACACGGATGCTGCAGACAACACAGATGTAGAGTTGTGTTCACTTATAGTCCGCTCAGAAGACATGTTCCATACATGCGCAGTGGATTGGCGTCTATGTATTCCGCATATGCGCACGGCAAATCACATCAAAATGGTGACATTGGTGATTTTTGCAGTAATGTTGTAATTCTAATCATTTGTTTTCTGAATAATACTACATTTCTACAAGATGATGCCTCTTTAAATTGCTTTGATACTGCCACTGACTTTAAGATTCAATACATTATTTCCAATGCAATACAGTTTTTACTTATGGTCAAAGTCTAATGCATCTCTGCTCTACTGGAGCATGGGGCCAGTATGCGGACATGTAGAGGAACTGGAGCCATAAATCATGTATATATTTGATGTTGACCACCTTTGTAATAGTGACACACACATAGATGCAGTATATTGATGATGATATACAAGCACATAGTGAATCATGTAGCAGATGAGGAGATTGAAAGAGATTTATCTACCAGAAATGTACCATTTGTGGACAATTGGTGAACAGGATTTGCAGCATTTTTGCATTCATGTGATGAAGTACCTTTTCAGGTATTTAATTCAGTCAAGTAATTGCAATAAAAAAATTAAAAAAATTCCAATCTTGTTATTTCTCAGTTGAATTTCTGGAAATTTTTTATACATTACAATAGACTGCATGTTGTTATTGCCATACAAAATCTCATATGTATATACCAACGCTAGCTGCGGTTACAGTTTGTCTTTTTTCATCCCTTCAGCCACAGGGGACAGCACTGAGCTCATTCTATACACCATTGTCCACATAGTCAAATTGCTACAGGGTGTGATTAGTACATACCTATCTTGTGTCATTCTTCCACTTTACAAAGCACTAGCTTCCAAAAGAGAACCGGAGGGTCTGAAGTGCACAGCTTGTTGCAGTTGTGCAGAAGACATGCTCATTGTTGTGTGAGAAGGTTGTAGGCCTTGAAGTGCTGTATCGAGTCTGGCTTTGTGATGTTGCTGTGGATACATAAATGCTTGCAGCCATGGACAGCCCAGTTGTACTTGACTATCTTTTTCATTTATCAGATAAAAGAGGACGCTGGGAATCATATGCAGAAGTATCTTGTTTATTTTAAGATAAACACAAGAAGCTTGTGCTACAGAAAATGGACCAGACTCAGTGAATAGCTCCCTAAGCTTAACATGTCCTATGATAACTATTAATTTAGCTATACAGACTAATGAGCAGTGATAACTAACATGTCTTTGGGGTCATCAGGTGGGAACCTCCTTTCACCAGTGTTTCGTCTAGTTGGTCCCACGACACCTCCAGGAGGCTAGACAGTGATCACTGGCATCCCAGAGTCACTCCACTAATGCCAGCCATCACTGCTCCTCACACCACGACTATTTTCTTTATCTTGCCTATGCTACCACAAACAACACCATCATCAACTCTGACAAAACACACTAGCAGATTAAGCAGATTCAGCAAACAAACTCCCCTAAACAGTTGGAGAAAGTGGCGGCCATTTTGAATGAGGGAGGTAGAGTCAAGGAGAGATGCCTTTTGAGCTAAACTCTCCCCCGCCGGGTTAGGCTGTGCTCTACCCCCCCCCCTACTCCCCCACTCTCCAAGACATCAAACAAACAAACAATCAAACTCACCTAAACAGCCAAAGACACACTACAAACCAATTCAATACAAGCAAACAATACAGGCCACCTCACCTGGACTAACTGCATGGTCTCAAAGAGGCTCACACAGGCCACACCCCCACTTAAAAACACTTCCTCTTCCTGGATTTCTTCCTTGCTTCTCCTAAGAGTCTATCTATCCTAAGTGCTCCCCCTGCTGGGCCCCCAGCTACCATTACTCCTTCTCATCCAAATCCACTGACTGGATCTTGCTGCCTCATCTGACATGTCCTTTACAATTTTCCTCACACTCTGTCCACTTGCTCCTAACTCCCTTACCAAAGAGACAACAGACCTTGCTACAAATCCTCTACATCCTACTTCCACTGGACAAATCCTAACTTTCCATCCTCGCTGCTCTGCTTCTGCCCCTAACTCTGCATACCTGAGCTTTTTCCTTTCATATGCTTCTTCAACTAAGGCCTCCCACGGAACAGTCAGCTCTATGAAATATACTTTCATTCTACTCCTAGACCACAAGACTATATCAGGACTTAGCTTTGTAATGGCTATTTCCTGGGGAACAACAAGCTTTCCTCCTAAATCTACCTGCATTTCCCAATCACAAGCACCTTCTAAGCTGCCTTGCCTTCTTGTTGTCTTACCAACTTTCTCTCCCTCTTGAACAAACTTGATTGCAACTTTGTTTGTTTTAGGTCCTCCTAAATTTGCCTGCCTCCGTAACTCTTCAATTCCTGCAGCTAAGCTTTTTAGAACCTGGTTATGTTGCCACGTATACCTGCCTTGCGACAGACTAACCTTACACCCTGACAGAATGTGCTTTAAAGTTGCGGTACCTGAACACAATGAACATAGTGGGTCTCCATTTACCCAGAGTTTTAGGTTCTGGGGAGTTGGCAGTACATCATAAGTTGCCCCTATCAAGAATCTAAAACTACTTTCCTCCATGCTCCAGAGTTCTTTCCAGCTAAGCTTTTTCTTGTCTACACCTTCCCAATTCACCCACTGTCCCTGCTTAGCCTGGGCCACTGCCTTAGCACCCCTTAATAATTCCTCCTGTCTACGAACCTGCTCCACGACTAGCTTTCTCTTCTCCTTGGGACCTGCTCTACTCCACACCGGTTTGCTTGGGCCAAGCCCCAAGCCTCCCCGGCCTATTTGGACATTACCCACAATCTCTGTATGCCTAAGCGTTGCTTCTGCCTCCTGCACTGCGATTCTTGGATTCCACTTTCTCCCCTTGATTGGGTTTGGAACCACCTTACTAACTACCTCATCTTTGCTCCCAGATAACAGGAGCTCTGTCCTAACCTTGGTACATTTAAACTCCTCCACTAGACTAGTTACTGGGAGCTGAAGTATGCCTTTCCCATACAGTGCCAGATTTAATATCATCAACTAAATTCAGTAATACACATTAGGCACCCTTACTGATACACAAATCAATGGTGTTAGTGCAGTATGGGCTATGGGCCCAGCTGTTGTGTGCATCCCTGTGACAAATGTTTCAAAGAAGACAAAAAGAGCTATGAATCAATGGTTGCTTAGGTTTATTTCTCAAGGACAAACGCTCACAACAGACAATATCATTGCCTGTCAATGCTATAATGAAGACAATACGAAACGTGTACTTGGTGAGCACAGAAAAAGGTGTTGTGCCCATCATCACAGCGTCGCAAGGTGAGACAGTGTGGCATAGCGCATCATATCTCATTAATTCATACTGTTTATCACTAAAATAACAGACCCTGGCCAAAGGGCTTTACCAATGCCAGCTGCCTCCCTTGTTAATTTGATTCCTCACCTCATCGCCCGGGACTGGAGCAGTCAGTCATTGAGCCGTCCAGACGTTTTGTCTAGACATCTGTTTGTTTCTGGTTTTCCTTCTCCATCACAAGTCTGTTTGTCTGTGTGATCTGGCCAAATAGACTGTGTCAGAAAAGGATACATTTTTGTCCTAATCACCTTTTGTAGGACTGATGAGAAGAAACAGATGAGAAATTATGCAGTAGAGGAGGGAGTGAAGGCTATTGTTGGGGGAGGTAGTGGAGGCTAAAACTGAAAAAACATGTCATATTAGAAAAATAAGTAAAAAGTGTAGGGAGCCTGTCAGGAACATAGTCTCTAGCTGTGAGTCATAGCTTTCTGTCAGTTTTCTGTAAGTTGCACAGGAAACGTTTGCTCCGAAACTACCCATATATGATCAGCTGTTTCATATGATGTGTTTTTGATACACAGTTACAGTATTTACCATAAGCCTTTTTAATTACACCAGTGAAATGACGTGGAGAATCTATACTTTCAGAGTGAAATGGATTATGTAGGCAGAGCATCATTTTGGGGAACTAATGAAGTTCCTAAGGTTATTTATCACTTAAATGTGTCCGTGCCTCGGTGAGCATGGGGCCTTTGGAAAAACCACAGTGATTTGGAGCAGGATACCACCCACAGTACAGTTGTACCAGACTGTTGGCCTTCACCCACACCTCCTCACCTGTATCAGTAGGCGGAGGATGTGGGAGAAATGAACAAATTACAGCATGCTCTATTGGAAATGTAAACAACGTTTTTGCCAGCTGACATCCAAACACACACGTCCAACTCGTGATATTGCGCTGCTCGTTATTACTGTACAATGCACAAGGGAACAAAGTCATGCTGTTTTATATAATGGAGAGTGAGCTGGTCATCCCAAAACACATTTGTTTGGACACTGTACATGCTTACATGTGACCATTTTTACATATACAGTATATATATATAGGGATCTGCTCTAAAACACAAGTGATCTTGCACTCATAGATAATTTTAATTCTTCCTGTATATTAGACTATTAGGTATGAATTCTACCAACTGGTCTTCTTTACCATCATGTTGTTCAGAGCGAGCATACAGGTACAGTGTGTGCTGCCTTTTGAACAAGTGATTTTTGTGACTTTATACCAGACTCTATTTCTTGCCGGTCATGCTTCAGAGCAGAATGTAGATAGGTGAGAACAAATGCCAATTGCTGCTATTTCTGCTGGCTTCCATGTCTCATGCTTGGGCCGTTAGGTGGCTCTTTTATCTGCTCTCCTGGCCCCTGAAAGATGAGGAGGAATGATAAAAAGGGCAGATCAGGGAGAAACAAATTCCCAGAGACAGATAGTAGGACACTGCAGGGTCAGGCTGTGAGAGAGAGAGATTTAGAAAAGAAACCTAAGAGTGGAGGATGTAATGGGGAGCAAGAGAGTGAAACAGAGGTGTGGTTGATGCAGAGAGGGTTTAAGAGCAGAGGAACTGTGTTCAGAGTTAATTCCCTCAAAATGAAAATTTTAAAAGGCTATTGTGTTGGTGACTGGGGTGATAATTCTTGGTGCCCATAACATAGCAGCTCAACTAAAACACTAAAACTATTAGTGCTTACTAGACTCACCGTCATTACCATCTTGAATCTGTGTAGCTATGTCTCACTATCAAGTGCTTCTGTTTCACTTCCACTCTTTTCTCCCTTCCCTCCAATGTTCCTTCCTCGCCAACTGCTTCTTTCCATTTAAATGGGATATTTGGCCTCTAGTTGTTCCAAACATTTGCAGTTTCTAGGATGAATGAATCATGCCTCAACACAGTAGCACTCTAATCTCTCAGTGCTGGGTCTATGTGTTCATGTGTAGCCATGCACTCAATCCGAACGCGAACTGTGTTTGTACACTCCAGTGTGCCTACGAGCAAGAGAAGTTGGAAAAGGTGTTTGTAGGCTCTTTAGAAAAGGATGCACGCCTCCAAGCGTGAGCAGGCGATTGGTGTAGGTGTATGTGTGAACACAAGGGTGAACACAGAGACACCTGTGAGGAAAGGAGGAGAGAAATAGGTTGGAACGAGAGATGGGTTCTTTGGCAGTGTTGCAGAGTTGGGCTGATTTATCATCCCACATTGTGACTCACCATTTGTCAACCATACAGTTTACATTTCAAAGCAGCTACTAAAGGATACAGAGAAAGAGAGAGAATGTGGGG
The DNA here is from genome assembly GCF_021018895.1 of Seriola aureovittata. Taxonomy (NCBI): domain Eukaryota; kingdom Metazoa; phylum Chordata; class Actinopteri; order Carangiformes; family Carangidae; genus Seriola; species Seriola aureovittata. Next base: position 19,763,835 of record NC_079374.1, read on the forward strand.
GGGAGGAAATGTTTCAGAGGAAATTGCAGAAAGTAGGGCATTAACATTTGTGTTGCTGTAGCCTGCTGAGAAACAAAGCTGTGTAATTTCAATAAAAATGATGATAACGCAGGGTTTTTAGTTTGCAGAATGAATGGTAGTTTGTGTCTAATGCAGAATGGGTTCAGTCTTTAGAATCCATTAGTTTACGTCTACTGTAACTGCCAGGTTGAAGGTGTCCTGATCTTGGTGCGTCTGTATCAACTGTGCGAAGATGAACTAAATCCATTAATGTGAAATCTTTCCAAATAAAGCTTTATCAGGTTGTGCAAATCCCTGACAGGCAAACAGTGTGGCATAACAGTATTTTTGATGTAATTGGATGATGGACACATTTACACATCTTCAGCATCAGTACAGATAGCATATTATAACCTTGTTACGCATGGTTGGTTGACAACGTGTGTGTGTGTGGGAGGACTGCAGTGTTTGGGTGACTGCCTTAAGCAATCACCATCGTGTGAGCCAAGTAATAATGTGTCACTATTGGAAATGTGTACAGTAGATACCTGGCAAAGCTTACACTTGTTTTGTAGTATTGTTTGTTTGTAAACTTCTGTGCATGTAAGACTGACAAAGGTTTCATGCTGTGGCATATGTTTAATGTATATCGAAACACGTATGGTTCTAGACAATTGCCTTTATCACTTTATGTCTGAGTGGTCATCATTTTTTGTATACATGTGTATTGTACACCGTTAGCAGTTCTGACAACACGCCATGTGTATTGTACACATGTATAGCGTACACACGCTAACATAGGTATGCACTTGTCTTCACATGTACCTGAAGACGTTTCTGTTTCCCTCCACTCATTGTGTCACATCTGACTCTTAAAAGCACTTGATGAGCATCAAAGAACACTTAATGTCACCAAACTGAAATGCCTTATGGAGTATTTATGATTACATCTCCTGGGGTATTCAAACCCAGGCCCCCTCCCACTGTTACGTAATTTCCACTGACAGCTGTTCCATTTGACTCACACAGAGTTGACATCGTTGTTGAACTTATTTAGGTATGCAACATGTCTGGCATGATAAAAGTATGGGCCCGCACAAAGTGAGCAGCAACAACAACCTACAGTGTTCGGTCAAAGAAAATCGAACCAAATACAGACTCAATGAATATCCAACACAGGAAAAACAGCAATGCATAAACTAATTTAAAACTGCTATTTATTCTTAGACATTGCTCATACTTTGTAGTTTGACTAAACCGTACACAAACTAGACTGGACAGGTGTGCACACAATTCAGGGAAACAAATACAGCATCATCTACAGGAAAGCAACATCAAAGATTCAGCAATAGGGGCGAGACAAATACAGTTTATATACATCAATGCACAGATGGAAATGGCGTCTGATTGGATAATCTCTGTTACTGGTCAAGCTCTTCCACCTACGACAAACATTACTAACAGTTAATAACAGACTAACAGAGTATAACAGAGTTGCAGTGACTGCCTTAGACAGCTTTCTCTCTGCTGTTTAGCCCTAGAGCAGCACCGCCGTTAGCAGTTCTGACAAGTGCAAAGACACTGCAGATTCTGGCTGATACTCTGCACCGGAGCAAGACAGGAGTTTTAACACATAAAGCAATTATCAGTATGCACGAGCATAGGCTTGGCTCGTCAGTGAACCAATCATAGGAAATTGGATCTCTGAAATAACACGCCACTAGGAAGGAATAGGGAATACACTTGTATACAAGTGTATTCAGAGGCAAGGGTGGTTATCAAAATTTCCATATTGTCATTCTTGGGTACTTTTGTGATTCTCATGTTTGAACAACTAAGGAAGGCAATTTTGGGTTGAAAGGACTTCAGCAAAACCTCATGAAACATTCCCCCCCCCCAAAAAAAGGAAATCGGAGATGCATCATAACATTCTTTTCCTTTTCCATTTTTGCATTTTGAAGATATGAATGGAGTATCTCAACATAAGCAATCCTTTCACAACAGTATAATATCCTCCCAAAATAATCCATATGTAGAATTGAATTGCAGACATTCATGGTCTGCAGAAGATGAATCCTAATGACTCTGTTTATCCCTGGCAAATACATTACTTTTAAAATGGCACTGGTGCCTAAATGTTTCCTTTACTAACCTGAATGAATCTTAAAAATGAAATCACTGTTCAAAGACATCAAAGAACGCCTTTTTTTATTGCTAAGGAAAATTTTAACTTCAAACTGAACTGAATTGAATTTCAGTTAGACTAGGCTAAGATGGCACGGCCCTGTTTGTGACATGGATGGGGCTTCATAGAATCTTAGAATATATTAACTGTCAACAGTTTAAAGTAAACTTAAACTTTCTACATAAAATTTGAGCAGAAACATCCCACAGCAGAGTGGATATAGAAAAAGGTCTGTGCACAGTGTTTGAGAGTTTGTGTCTGTGTGTATTTGTGTGGGTGGTCCATACTGTATACAGCTCTGTGCATTAGCACACAATGTTTTTGGCTGACCGATCCAACACAGCCTCACAAAACTCTGCGAAATCATCAAAATATGTGCACGCACAATATGTAACCTCTGTTGCTAAGGGTCTATCAATCAAAACAATAAACTGTTTGGTGAAGCCGTGAAAGCTAATGTGAGTACACAGTTGAAAAAAAAATAATGTAATGTGGAAAAGTTTCATATACATTTAAAAAATATACATACAAATAAATATAAAACACAACAAATGTACATAAATACATATAATAAAACCTAATGCAAATACAATAATTTGGCACAAAATAACAGTTACTGTACTAATGACAGCAAATAAATTGCTTTGGTATTCTTGGTATAACTAAAACTTTAGTAATTTTTTGAAGAAATATAATCATATTTGCTTTCTCTGGAAAAAAAAGGGGTCACAGCAGCATGGTAACATTGTCGTGGTGAGAATGTTGCCACGCTATTACCATTTATTATTGTCCACATACAAGTGTATTAAATCCTATTCAGGCAGTACATATGTAAAATACAGTACATGTACATATAGCACAGTCAGTGGTCCTCCGTAACTCCAGGGGCAGAACAAAGCTGCGCTGCTTTTTATTCTCATATGCTTGGCATTATCTTTGTCCTGCCTTTTTCTGTCAGAGCTGTTTGCTGCACGCTCACCCTGCCAGCAGCTTTTGAACACCTACAGCTCCTAATGAGTGGTAAAAACAGGATACACAGCTGAGGATGGATCATGGATCACATACATCTTACAGATTAATCCTTAGCCTTGAGCAGATCTGTTGTACCCACACACACACATATTTTGGTAGCCTGATAAGACTGATTTGCCATTGGGTTGCCATACATTATTCAGTCTGATGTGCCTTCTTAACCTTTTTTTTTCACCAGGGGAGGAGTTAATTCTGTGCTACCCATAGTATTAGTGTGTGAGTGTGTGTTAGTGCTCACATTAGTATTAGATTCTCTGCTGTTTTTTTGGGGGTTTTTCTGTGGACACTGTTGACATGATGTAACAGTTTGCAAGTGAATGCATAAAGACAGCGTATGTGGTATCTGCAGTATCCTTTCATAGCCTTAGCCTGCTAGCTAATTTATTATTGTAGCTACAGTCAGTGGTGCTTTAACCACGGGTGGCCTATTCTATCTTTGTACTGGATGCAAATATATCAACAATGTTCTACAACAGTAATTAAACAGTTGAAAAAGAAAAAAAAAACTGTTTACATCTTGTGGCTCATGCGCATTCAAACAATTGAACGCATATATGTTGGAAAAACCAATAGGAGCACCGGTCTGCTGAAAGATATTCCCTTGCAGCAAACACAGAAATCCTGCACACTGTCAGACTAGCAGCAAAGAAATTAATAGCAACGTTTCAGTCTTAAACCTTCATCAGGCAAAAGCTAGATATTCCCTCACCATGTCAGCATGAACAAACGACATATGAAATACACAACATGTAAGCATGGCAGCATTGCTTCTGGAATTTTAAGCATACATGTACTATCACTCCCCCGCACATGTGCATACGCACATCATCTAATCACGGTGCCATGCATCAAGGATTATATTTGTATACATTTTCAAAATATAAGTAGCACCAAGAAAGCTGTGGCATTAAATGCACTGATTTTCTGCTTTGAGGCAGAAAAGTGATTATGGATACTTTGCCTAACATTAGGTTTTAAAAGCTTCCTAGAGCTTTTTGTTAAACCTTAGCACACCACAAAAGCGCCTGCTAAAATTTATACAAGCTTCTGTATACAAGCAGTAATAAACAACACATTTCGTTTTGTTTATTGTTTCTGTTTCACTTAACATCCCGCTCTTCTCTCCCTCGTCTTTGCTATTTTCTGTGAAGGTAGACAGTAATGGTCCTTGTTTGCACACTTTAGCTTTGCTTTTCTTTACACTCTCCTTTCCTCTTAAGTATATCTCCCTTTCCTTTATTTTTTTTTTCTTTCAACTTCCTCACTTGGTTTGCGACAATGTCTGCCATTTCTGTCTCCTTCCCAATCATCTCCATCCATTTCTTATTTTCCATCTCCCTTCACTTAACTATGTTTGCGATCATTATCTTCCCCTCTTCTACTAGTACTGTCGCCCCCATTTCTCTCTCTCTACCCAGTGACTCTGCCTGGATGGGGAGGCATTGAGGCAGGCAAAGAAGCAGGCTGGGCTGGGCTCTGGGTCATAATGATGGTGCTGGCTTCTATAAAAAGCCTGCAGGCAGCTGAATCGATATCTCCTGTTGTCAAATTGCACGTTACCCAGAGAGAGTGACAGGATCTTGAGTTTCTACTGGCTGCTGCTGTGTCTGCTCTGCGCGTGTATGTGTGCTTCTTGAATCTGTGTGATTGTGGCTCTTGAGTGGTAGTGCATGTACCCTGGCCACAGCAGGACCTTGTATTAGCCGCACTTAATTCTTTGGAGCAGAAAATCTTTCTGGGCTTGTCATTGTGGCACTTGATAAAAAAGCTCTGCCCTGCATTTCACATGCCTGAAACATACACCCCCCCATGTGGCATATCATTATAAAGAGTACTGTTAAAATAATATGAATTTTCCCCTAGCACTGATCATGTTATATATTTTACTAAAATATGTCATGTATATGCTTAGCTGAGCTTGTTTATGGTGTTGTGACTGCTGTGCAGTATTACTTTCCCTTGTATGCAATGCTGAAATAGTTTTTGCCTGGGTTAGCTTTGTCAGAAATAATGGTTTGTAGAGAGTTCACACTGAGGGCTACCCATGTGTGATCTTCTGTGATTCGTTGAGGACGTCTGGTGTTTTTATATGGAAAAGCAAGAGACCGTGCCTAATTTGATAATGAGCAGCCATTAAAATAAACTCACTTAGATTATAACTTAAGAAGTTTTTAAGTTGTCTCTTGGGTCAAACGAGGTCTTTTATAGCTTCACATACTGTCAAGTGCATTTTGTCTTTTCAATAACAATTGTTCAAGTGTTTTTAATTGAAAAGCCACCAACTTTTATCAGAGTTTGTCAAACCTGCTGTATTGAGGCATACATTAGATTTTCAACAAACAGATTTCGTCTTCATCTTATTTTAATCTTATCTTCAATTGATTATTGTTTTATTAACTGGTGCTATGAATATAAATGGAAATATTTCTGTTTCTTCAGCATCTAAATGAGGCAATTTTGACCTAAATGAAACCCAAGCCAGGGTAAACACAGAAACCACTACAGACATGAACTGAGCTTGTCATCGTGGTCATTGTAAACACCTTAGCATGGGATCAGAAATATAGTAGAGTTTAACATAGATGGAAAGACCGGAGAAGTTTTCATTTTCCCAGTCCTCGTATTTTTTTCTTGCTAGTTTTGGTGTGTGAGTTTAGTTTAAGAGATAAAGATTGAAGTGTCTTCACAAGTATATCTTAAATCTGTGTGTGTGTGTGTGTGTGCGTGTGTGCGTGTGTGCGTGTGTGTGTGTCAGATACATTATTCATCTACACAGCAATTCTTTTGGCTCATTTGCTGCTTCACTGTGATTTGATCTGGACTGACATGTATCCAAAGTCTAACTGAGCTGACACTGTAAATTTGTCTGAAGGCTTTCTATCTTATCACCTGCTGTGTTTGAGATGCTCTGCAGGTGTGGACGTCTGCATGTGACCATTTATTTTACATTAGCACATTGAATCCTCATGGGCTGGTCTGTCCTTTATTGTACATCTCAGCAGTTTGGCAAAATATTCAGCTTATTAGAAGGAGTGCCTATAATAATTTTTCACCAAGCAGTGAATTGATTTATGCTTTTTAAGAAAGAGAGATCTTAGTTTTCTTCATTTTTGAGTGCTGGTTACTATGTTGTGAAAGCCATAACTGATACTCTTTGAAAGAATCGACATTTCTTATGTTTTTTGTGACAATACAGAAGAACTGATTTTGTTACTTTCCTTAACTGAAGATTAGAGTAATGATCACATTTGGAAATAACAATCAGAGAAACAGAAATCCAACACACACAATAATACAGGAATGTATTTTGTTATCATATCAATACATGGGAGCCATGATCAAACTAAATCTAACTGCTGTTAGAGATTCCATGTGGTTCCTGTACAGAAAATTATAACCTGTATAGACTGTGTGCTTAAACTAGCCATACATCCCACTAAGCGGTGACTTCTTGAGAGAGTTATACCAACAACAGCTTTAAGTGAAGATAAGGATATGTAAAAAAAAAAAAAAAAAAGATAAAAAAAAAAAAAAAATGATGTCACATTTTCTACCATCGACTGCATCCCTGTGTATTGTTGTCTGCCACAGTACTTCTTTTGATACCACCATCTGGAGTTGCCCATGCCAGAAATTCAAATTCCACAAATAGGTGCTTTAATCATTCTTAATTCAAGAAGGGTCACTTTTTACATTTTTACTTTGTAGACAGAATTCCCCTAGGATTCGGACTCTTTCCCACTTTCAGTCTGGTGCATTTGCAGTCCATTTCTTTGACCTGTAAAAGTCTCTATACTGGTGACATGTTTCCTGCTCCTGGAAGACCAATTTTATTGCCTCAAAGCAGGTTATCTGCAGGTTAATTACTCACTGAGCTGCTCACTGAGATGAAGCCAAGAGTGTACAATTGATGTACAACCCTAGGCGCGTGTGTGTAATTGCTTATACACAATAGTCATTGGTGGCAGTGAGGTTAACCAGTGGTCCATGCATTACCACACCACTGGCATTATTACATACATTACATGTTTATAGAAATTACATAGATTTGATCATTTTTGTGGTAATAACACTGTGTACTGAAAGCAATAATATAAGGTTCTGGCAAGTAAACAGCCAGAAACAGCAAATTACTGTAGAGACCAACAATAACTGCTTTGCCAGAGCAGAACATAATTTACAGGCTGAGCTAAAACCAGAGAGAAGTGAGGGTGTGAACAATTTTGTTATCATGAAAGATTATAGTCCACATGACAACCTCCCAGCACAAACCTTGATTTGGTCAAGGCGGAGCCATGTCCTACCTACCTCCCCAGATGAATATCTTCATTTTCTCAGTGTTTCAGGTCATGGTCAATTACAGACCTGTTTCAGTAAACATTAAAAGGTGTCTCAAGGGCACTTAAACAGCACAGGCATCACCAGTACTGGGTACTTGCTGCTCCTCCCCAGTGATAACAACTGTGTTATCTTTCAATCGTTTTGTTTTCAACTGTTCTCTTGCTGCCAGAAACTTACTTTTTGACTGTAATCTCTGCAGCCACCGGCAGCTGGTTGTGTTTGGATGTCATGCCATGTTGTGTATTTTGAGCGTCATTTTACTAGATTTTAATTTTCAGTGAAACGATCTACATAATAACAGAACAAATTGAAGCAATAACAGTCGAAGATATTCATATGTTCAGTTCACTATTTCAGTAATGATTCTTCTTTATCACATCATAGTCGCGATTAAAAATGCATTTTAAGAATTAAAAGTATAACCACATATTTCAGACAAGTTGAAACAGAGGTTAGATTTTTAGATGAGACAGAGACAATGGAACGAGAAGAGCATTTTAGCATTTTGTAAAGCTGTTTGTCATGTCATTGACATTAGTGCTAATTGGCTTTCTGATGCTGTTCGCTCAGAGATCATTTTGGCAAAAATAGTGAATATTAAAGATTTTTGGCACGCTAGTGTTAAGGCAAGGACATGACAACTTTGGTTATACAGAGACTTTTACAGAAGCAGATCAAAGTGCTTTACATATTGCAGACAATACCTTAAAAAAGCAGTTCAAAGATAATGACAAGTCATTATCTGACAATGTGAAATTAGATATAGAAAAAATTTAATGCAATAAAATTTTCAACTAGGAAAGGCATTAAAGTTATGGTGCATTTACAGTGCACTGAATAATAAATAAAAGTGCAGTATGGGAAATAAATCCACAAGACCAGTCGGCCAGTGATAATGAGCTGAACTTTAATTCAACACAGATTGTGGCCCATGTGTCCTTGAAATGAAAGAAGAGTTATGTAGAGAGCAGATGTGCTTCAGCATTTTAATCACAATGATGTGAAACAGTCAAACAGCCAATTACATGCACACATCTTTGAATTATGAGGGTCTGAGCAAGACAAATGCCTTCTCTCACAGCTCCTACCACATCAGAGGAGCGCAGTCAGAAGAGGCAATAGAGTGTGTTATAAGACGTATTCACAGGGTGTTGTTTACACTAATCAAAGCCTTTTTAGTGAGATAGGTTTATTTCTTCCCAACAAATCACAAGTAAACTGATGAAATGAGCATTCATTCATTTTTTAAAATATTGGTAATTTTCAACAATATATTTTAACCGGATGAAGGATTTTAGTCATCGTTACCCTTTGAGTGAGAGAGAGTGACCAAAACACTGACTCCCAACAGTTCTATTTACAGCCATAAAAAGCAGCAGCATAAGAAAGTGAACTAAATGATGTGTTCTGTCTGTCTGTCGATCTCCTCTGCTCTTAAGTCAAAGAAGCTCCTACACACAACAAGCAGCTTCATTACAATCAGCTGATTGTGGAGTATGTGTGTGTGTGTGTGTGTGTGTGTGTGTGTGTGTGTGTGTGTGTGTGTGTGTGTGTGTGTGTGTGCGCGCACACGTATTGCAAGCATCGGTTATATGCGGTTATACACGTGAAACTGTGCCAGGCAAATTAAATTTAGTATTCATTTGGTCTGTCAGCCAACTCTGTTAGTAAGAAAACATCGTAGAGTGCTAATGCACAGAGCTGTATACTGTATGTATCACCCACACATATACACACAAACACAAACTCACACACACTGTGCACACACCTTTTTCTGTATCCACTCTGCTGTGAGATGTTTATGCTCAAATCCGAATTACCCAGCTGTGTCCCCACTGCTTCACCAGCATTATTAAACACACAGCAGTTATTATACACCCCCCCCCCCCTCACAAACAACACACACACAAACAGAGGGAATAGAAAAGAGAAGCAGCACAAGATTAACTGATTTACGCAGGATGAAAGAGATTTTTGAGTGTGGATTGGGGAAATGAAGAGGATGAGTAGATAGCAGGTCAATTACACCGAGAAGCAAAGTCTCACATTGGGATCAATTCAAGAGAAAACCACAGTGGTGTAATTTTAAAGGAATTCCCTGACTGTAGTCAACACTGAACTTGAATGTCAGCACTTGTCAAACTACCCCAGGTATTACAACCACTGCTTGTGGAAAAAACCGTGGTTGTAGGATATGTAACGCTAGCTTCTATCTCTGAGCCAGAAAATCTGAATTTGAGCCGAAAGGCGGCTGGGTAGAGCTGAGGTGTAACATGGCCACCACAGCAATGCTGACAGGCTGAAATGCCTGTCAGTCAAGCAAAAACAACATAATGCTCTTTAAAGATTGATGAAGTATCTCCTCAGTGGAACAATGATTCTCGAAATTGTCACAAAGACACAAGTCTCTTGCAACCATTAGAGGAACTGACTTCACCACTTAACCGTGGTGGTAGCCGTTAATGGCCAAAAATGGATTGTGAATTATATTTATTTATATTTATATAATTATATATCAACAAAACAAAAAGATTCACATTTCAAAATTTATAAACTCATCACATATTATAAACTTTATTTGACTATCCTTTACTAAAAAAAGAAATTACAATCTCACCGCAAACATTTCGGCTCAAATCAACGACAGGAAACACAGAAATACTGCATGTTTTCTCACTGTTAATGATGAGTAAATAAATGCTGGAAAGAAACTCCAATCATCTGATGCCTCCTTTGTATCACATGTAGTTGTGACTTTTGATAACAGTATATAAAGTAGACACAAATACAGGGACAGTGATCAGTATTAACATTAATACTTTTAAACAATTATGCAATTTTTACATGTTGGGGGTTGATTCCCAAACTCAGAGAACATAGTGTTTCGGGCTGTGATGCCCATCATGCATTCAGACTACATTGGCTACCATTAGGGGTGGGCTATCTGCCAATAAGATCACGACAATCTTTTTGGGTAAAATCGCAATTCACAATCTTAATCACGATCTGCATTCGGTTTCCGCTCTGATTTAATTATGAAAGTCCCGACTGGAAGTTGTGATTTGTATCTTTCTGCCGCTTTGACGCTTCTTCTGGGCGTTTGTCTGCTCTCTGCTGCTCTTCGTCCCCAATGTTGTCCTTTGTTGACAAATTGTGTCACAACCAATAACACTTTTTGTTTTTTCATGCGGAGTATTCATTTGGACAGTGCTGTGATTTATTTATGAGGTGCCACAGCTAAATGTTTTGATTTGGAAGTTCAATCGCTGCTGACTCACCGCTATTAGCCAACCTGTCAAATGCTGGGAAGACCAACAGTAGTCACTGTGAGGGGTGTGTATGCACACGTGTAGCACACAAACACACACTCCTGTTTGAACTGCATGAAACCTGAGCAATAAAGTTAAAAAGTAAATATGAAACTGCTAAAATAATTTGTAAATACAACAAGTAAACATGCACAAACAAAACTGTGTCACATAAACACAACACAAGTCATTAAGTCGCTTTCGGGGACATTATAGAGACAGCCGGAGCGACCATCGTGTCCTTGGTCATCTCTCCTACCAAGGCCCATCCCTCCTCCCCAGTTTAGCCAGGTGGCCAGTTCTAGGAAGAATCCTGGTTGTTCCAAACATTTTCTATTTTAAGAATGATGGAGGCCTCTGCTCTCTTAAGAGCCTTTTTTTAGGCCTTCCCCAGATCTGTTCCTCGACAGAATCTTGTCTCTCAGCTCTGCAGGCAGTTTCTTCTTCCTCCTGACTTGTTTTCTGCTCTAATATGCACTGTCAGCTATGAGACCATATATAGACAGGTGTGCCTTTCCAAATCATGTTCAACAAACTGAATTAACCCCAGGTGAACTCTAACCAAGGTGTACAAACATCTCAAAAATCACCAAGAGAAATGACAGGCACCTGAGCTAAATTTCAAGTGTCATAACAAAGGGTCTGCGTGCTTGCATCTTGGGCTGAACAATTAATATAGAGTGTAGATTGAATGGAACAAATTGTTTAGGGCTGCAACAAATAAAATATGAAAAAATGAATCGGGTCTGAACCCTTTCCAGATGCACTGTGGATCGACCTTTCTTTGAAAGTAAAATTATCATGAGGAGAAAGCAGTAATCAACAGTACTTAACAACAAGTAACAAAATAATACGAGTTGGATCCAACAATCACAATCCCTGAATAATGCATTTTACCTGCTCTATTTTACCATTACAAAAACATACACCTGTCTGTTTTATATTTGTTCAGGTTGCTCTGATTTTTTCAACCCACTGTTTGTTCCTTCCACTGATTACAGCAATGACGAGATAACTGAACTGAAAAAATTGTGAATGCAATGCAGCATACCAACAAAACAAAGAAGTTGTAGCAGAGTTGTGATCCATAGTGTTTGATGTTTATCATCACTCCAGTTGTTAGAAGATGTTTTCTGACATACACATATGAACTTTGTGTAAAACAGTCCATACTACAGGAGTAGCATATAGATGAACCGACACTGCACAGAAAAGACACCTACACTATTGAACCCGAACACTGTGCACATGGGAAGTGTTCATCACATGCTCCATGTGTTATAACACTATTCAAGGTGTTAAATGAGGCTTTTGCGAGCCATCTTATCACACCACATATCCATAAGGTGTCTTAACATTTTGCTCGCTCTTATTTCTCACTCATATCAGAATCATCTGGTAGGAACATATGGACTCCATGTACACATTTAAATGCATCTCGTATGAATTGTATCTAGATATGGTTTTAACCGGATTATATTTACACCTTAGATCTGATTGTTCTGTCACATCCTCCTCTCGTTCGTTTGCATGAGACCAAAAAAAACAACAAACAAACAAAAAAAAAAAAGAAGATGGAAATGGTAGCCATCCGTGAAGCTGTGTTATTGTGTTTGCGTGCTTTTCGAAGCGGGGGAGGAAGACGTCTTTGATAACTGGAATGCCAAAGACGAAAGCAGAGGAGAATGCTGATTTATGTTGTATGCTGCTACCGTACCGGTTTGGAACAGTCACATGCGATTATGTATTTCCACCCATGTAGCTGTATGAGGATTGACATTGCAATGTAATTACACTTGTATTCAATGTGGTCACAATGGAAATCTGACCACCACCCTCAATGCATATTGGGTGCACTTATGCTTTCATGTTGTCAAGCACTGTCCGATTGCATTCCAATCACCCAAAACGCATTTTAATGTTTTTTGTGGTGTGATATTTAAAGTTTTTACCCTGAACTATCCACACTGTTATGGATACTGTAAATAATAGGCATTCTCCTGTCTTTTCTCTGTAAAATCCCCCATCCACTTTATTTTTCAAATAAGACACACATGGTGTGGAGTTGACAGAACAAGATGAAAATACCTGGTGTCTGCAGGTCTGTTACAGTCTGTGATTCAGCTGTCTGAATGAGAGGAAACCAGACATGGCAGATAACACCTGACTGGCAACATGGTTCAGCCCCAAAGACAGAGTTGGTCTTAGTATGGTCTCTACTGAATGAATGAATGAATAAATTATCCTGACCTTAACTGTTGCCATATTCTTGACTCTTGACTTCCTTCCAGCTACTTTCTCTACACGGCCACGAAGCTGACTCATTTAATCTGATTCCCCAGTTACTGCCACCACAGTAATTAAATATTGCATAAAGGAGCTGTAGAATTATATATTTTTTGTTTACTCACTAAGTCATCACTATCAGCATCATCGCATATTCTTAGCTTTTACTGTATATGCTTGTCAAGGAAAGAGTCAGCAGAGATTCTGGGCTTTGCTGAAAACATTCAGGGCATCCCTACTCCCTCTCTCTTTTAAAATAGAGTCAACTATTTCTCTCAACAATTAACCTCTCAGTAGTTTACTGTATGTAAAATAGTGGCCTTTGTTACAATTTTGAAAGTCATTGTTGTACTCTCAAGGGTCTAAAATGGGAGGCGTTGACCATTATAAAGATTTTTAAGCAAGTCTTTGATTTTTGAGGGACATTTTGGGTGAAAGACAGGTGGTTAACGGCGTGCGTGTGTCTCCCACAATGGAGGAAATCAGTGTTCATGGCATGTACACTATATTGTTAACAGTACCACCATACACTGTGTCGCAATGTTGGAGTCAAACAAGTTCAAATGCTTCAGAGGATATAGTGGACGAAAATTTTCAAGAGTCTGTGAAAGGATGCACAAGATTGAAGTAGAGAACAAAGAGGTAGCAGGTGAATTAAGGTTCTTATTGTAAGTAACAATCAGCTTTGTCCCCTGCTTCATCTTTATGTATGGCCAGTTATATACTGACTGGAAGTAGGGGACTGCACAGGAGCCTTGTGCTTAGTTCTGGTGTTTGTTCTTCAAACATCATGTAGATAAGAGCCTTGTGATGTTGATTTACCATTGACAGCTGATTGGCCTTTTCTTGCTGTATTCATATTGGCGTAAATGTTTACATAAGTAATTAAGGTGTGGCCAATTTTAATCAACCGCTGTGATTAAATGCTGTGATGAAATGAAAAAGTTCCCCTCCCCCTTCCCTTCCTTTGTTATCTTGGCTTCTTGTCACTGCAAAACGAACAAAAACATTTGCCATTTTTTTCTAGCATTGGACTTATTGTATGTGTCGCCTTCCCTGCTGAGATAAATACACACTTCTGATTGGAGCTTATTGTGTGCTGCTCTAGATTCATGTTTGAAACTAATTTGATTGTTTATCCACAGTCGGTAATAATTTATAGAAAATTGTAGTTGTTTTAGTCCTTTGAGCCATACAGCTGTGGAGGTGTTATCTTAAAGCAGAAAGTGCAAACAATACCCTCATGCCCTTATCACTTCTTGATGAAGCAGACATGCAGCTTATTTCCTTGGTTACTCTTCGCGGTAAAAAGTTTGTTAATCGTGAATCTGTGGAAGTGATCTATTTTTCTCAGATGAGCATTTTAATGCATTTTTTGTAAAGTGCATCTTGAACCCACTTTTGCTCAGGTTTTTATTTCCATTCTAGCTGTAAATTGTTAAGTGTAATTATAAACAAAAAAGAAACACCCTCTGGAAAAACAATGATATGCGATTATATGCTGCAGCACATAGACCCGAGTTTGCAGCCAACTGTGTCACGTAACGAGAACTGTTTGTTGGTTAAATGTTAATGCATGCTGTAACTGATTTTCCTGTTGCTTAGGCTATGAAGCAGAAAATAACCACAGATTTAGAAGTAATGTTTCTTTCTGTGCGTCTTCCACTAAGAGGTGTACACAAGGAAGATAAAAAGAGGATAAAGATGAGGAAAGCTGATTTATTTGATTTGCAATACTGAACATGACTGGAGTCATTTCACATCACTAAGTTATTGAACATTTCTTTTGACAATAAATTCGCCCCCTCTCCGCCTTTCCTTTAAAACCTCACGACTCAAGTTGTATCAACAGACATCTTCTTTGTGTGTCTTCTTGTGCACATGTGCAGTTGTGTGTGCGACACAGCTGTTCTGTGATCAAAGATATATATACACTGGTTTGCCTCATCAGCTGTTCACACCAAAGGAAGCTGTTAAAAAAAAACGTATGTTGTAATGTCATTTCATAACTTTCATTTGCTGTCACTTATTGGTTTTCCAAGCAGAAATCACCAAATACAGCAGACGGCTCCGACAGTTTCTCATTGGCATTGTCTCCTGTCAGCTAGCAATAATACTGTGTTTGTCTCCTGTATGGATGTAGGCGACTTCACCTTCACGTCAGCTTTGTGTTTTGACAGCATCTTATGTGTTTTGATGTTGGTCCCAAGTGTGATGTGAATTTGAATAGGTTGTGTACAAAGACTTGCCTGTCAGGGAGACAATGATGCAGACTGACAGAGAGATGATTTAAGTCACTCGCGAACCATTCCCTTTCAAGGCAGCCCTTGAATCTCACACGCATGCACCGGTTCCTCTTTGTTGAGTGACTGGACTAAGCAATGGTCAGTGCATTGTAATGTATTACAAAAGTCTCTGCCATAATTTGACTGATACATCCACCACTTTGGAGGCCAGAAAAGATTCAATCTCCTACGTGTTGAATTTTCATGTTATTATTTAGCATCTTTCAAATGATTGTGATTGTGATGCAGAAAATTACACCAGTGTAGGCTTGTGTCACATAAGGCAGGCCTCACTCACACTTTCAAGACTGAAACTTTATAAGACACTCACAAACAACGGCCTCTTTTTTTTTTTTATTTAAGCTTTCCTGCTGGTAGTCACCAGCTGTGTGAGTATTCAGAGGAGAAATACATTTAAACTGTGTAACCAAATGGACAGACCTGATTTCTTTCAGTTTGGTGGCTCAACATGGGTGCATGCATGAGTGCAGGTCTCTTTTTTTCGCCGTGTTTTTCTCACTGATGTGATTCGGATGATTTGAATGAGAGGGAATGAAAAAGACATGACAGATGGAGAGACGGGGAAGAAATCAATTGGAGAATTTCTATTTGATGCTCTGTTTTTTCTCTGAAACCTTCTCATTTTCATGGAGTTTGTTCTTGGCCTGCCTTCTTCAATCTTTTGGAATTTCATTACAGGGGATTGTGGTTTCCCAGTAACACAAAGTAAACATATTAATTAATCTCAAATCTAATAGAACCTACACTGGCTGAAACAGCTGACGCATGGATATGGTTGCCTGCAATGTATTTGTGATACATTGCAATACATTGTAATACATATTACATGTATTCATGTAATATGGACCCAAACCCAAAATGTGTCCAGAACCGGTCCTCAGAATAAAAACAAGTACAGTCATAAGAAATACTTGTTGCATACTTGTTTATTATTATATATTTTATTTTTTTTAAAGAAGTTAAAAATTATTTGGCACAAGACTGAAACTCATGAGCATTTTGAACCTGAACTGTCAGAGTCCTTCTTCCCCAGTGCATCTGAGATCAGCAGCCTGGTTCAACAATTCACCAGATCAGAGTCCGTGGGTGCTGCTGCTGCTGCTGCTGCTGCTGTTGTAGATGTGATAAGTCAGTCTAGCAAGACAGTCTGGAAGTTTCTGCCTTGTTGGTTTCAGTGTGCATTGTGAATCTGAAATGAGATGTGCTCACTCTGCATGCTATCAATCTGTGAATTTCTGATTGAATTCACTAACATATCTGCTATGTACAACATTACTGAACATAACTAGTGTTGGGTGCTTGAAATCCAAATGTTTTGTGCATTTATCATTTAGTTATGTTTGTCTAATTTATGATGTTGGGTCTGAGCTCTGCCTCATGAGTGGGACACCATAAGTTCGACCTTCGAAAATATTAATATAAAAAAATTATAAATTAAATAATAACTTTAAAATGAATTAAAGTCCTCAGGGGCACCAGCCTAAAACTAATAGGCAAAATAGCCAATATTGGTTCAGTCTCAAATTATTACTATTAATCTGGAACTCCCATATGAACAGTAAGTAAAGGTTGATGGATTGGAATTCTACTGAGTAGAGTTTGGCAATACTCGCACTTGTGCAACATTAAAACAGTAGTTACACTTCACTTACGTTCTGAAGCCTCCTACTCTCCATTCTGACTCATATTCATATTCCTCTATTTTTTCACTGTCAGACAACTGAACAAATATTTGATTGTGGCTCATACATGTTACGGTTGCCTTGAGCTGTTTGCAAGGTGTTGTGAGTAACCATTAATGCGAAGTGAGATAGATAGAAATCTCTGGAGAAGAAGGGGGTTACAAACTAGCCACATCATGCGGTTCGTATAGGAACTTTATCACATTTAACTCAATCATGAGATGTAGCATAAAAACTGTTCACTGGAAGTAAAGGTTATGCCAATATGGGTAGAAGAAAGTGAAAGCCTTATCCACCTGATTTTTGAAGACATAACAATAATAATAAGAGCCATGTCACTGAGAAAAACAGCTTGAATTACAAATAATGACGTTTTTATAATGTGAAAAAACAAGAAGTGACACAGAAGGAAACTGAAACAGACAAAACTGACAAACATACAGACAGTACTTTTTATGCCTTGGCTTGGCTTACGACAATCCACAAAGTTGGCAGCTTTATACGGAGATACCCGATTACCTATTATTGGTTCAAACTACCACAGCATCATGACTGGAATGAATAGATAAAGGGGTTTACATCTGTACACAAAAAGATAAATTAAAAGCTAATAATTAAAAGTTGATTAATGGTCAGACTCAACAGGGTCGTTTTGTTTACTGCCGAACTGCTCATATGTGGATCTGTGCTGTACCTTGAGCAACATTGGCAACAGGGTTGAATTCTGAACAACCTGTATTGATAAAATAGCTCCTCCTGAACCAGATCCAATTGGCTCTGTTTTCATGTTGTGTCATGTCCCCCTCCTGCTGATTTCCACCTGCATTGAGGGATTTGCTTGGTGATTTTGCTTCCTCTGGTTACCATACTTTAAACAAAATGCATGTAGATTTATTTGCTGATCACAGAACTATTCCTCTACACACTGTATATTTCAGCATGGATATAAAGCTAGAATGTGTTGTTTATTACACATAAGGAAATGACTAGAAATGGATAAAGGACATGATGGAATAACAAAATCAACCAGTGGTTAAATCGCCATCTGTCAGTTTTTGCGAGTGTGCAGTAAATGTATTATTTATGCTGTTAGTTTGCACTGCTTATTTGCTGGACAGATTAAAGCCCAGTTGGTCCGTGTTACCACCAATCACACATAGCAGTTCAGTGTTTCATTTTTTTATAGTGAAATTCTTTCCTAGGGCTTCCAGGTCACATTACATTTTTAAAAAATGTAAAAGTAGCCTTAGAGTGTGTTCATTGGAAATTCATCTGATGGAAATCTTGTACAGATAGTCTTACAATTATGTTGCACATATAATATACTGAGAGTGTTATTTGTTGGTGTGAACTTTACTTATTTACTTACCCTCTAACACAACTAATTAAGCTGCACTGCTCTTGACAACATGTGTGAGCTATGCTACTTGCATTTCTAAGTTTGCCCTAAATTTAATGAGACAGATGTTATTTTTTTGCGTCTGATCTGTTAGTTTATTGTAATGTCAAATGCGAGATTATTTATTTTGAAACATGACTGGGCCTGGTCAGTGGCACCAGCAGGACTATATTTCATAGCGCATAAGAGTCTGCTAGGCCTACCTTTAGGTTTCCCCACACACATACATATGTCTACTTAGCGTTAAAGTTATGACATGATACCACAATAAAACTCTGATTAGCCTGATTAGCCACATGCATTTCAAAGATCAACCAACAGGCCTGAAAAACAACAACAGCAAGGGAATAACTGTTTAAGAGATATGCTGATTCAAATAATGCTCACTTTGGAGCTGTTTTATTGTATTGCATTACACTGAAAGGTGTTTCTAATATTTAGTCTGATGAAAAAAAACACAAACGTGAACAAAATAAAAACACATTTATTATAAGAGCATCAAGGAATTAAATTTACAGGTTGAAATTTAAAAGACATCTATTTCTGTAAATTGGATGACATGAAACCTTTGCACTGGTGAAGTAGAAAGCCAGGCACACACAGCACCTCACCTGTGCTTGTGTGGATGTTTCACTGTGAGCTTGAATGCCCTGGGGTGGGAGTAGAGGTTCAGTTGGTAGTGTGTCAGCAATCATCAAACAGCACAATCCCCTTTTTTTTCAAATCCAGTCATCCTTTATGACTACATTTGACATTGCCTTTGACATTACCTGCCTTGTTATACACAAGTTGCTGTAGCATTCGGCGCTACTTCAGCTTCTGTGCAATTACAGTTGGTGCACATACACCCTCACAAAATAATATAGGATCAATTTTTGTTAAAGGCTTGTTTTACATTGAGAAGTTGATGAAGTCAATAACATAGAAAAGACCTGGGTAAATATTTAAATCTGGGGACTATAAATTATAGCAGTTGAAGAGAGTTATTGTTGGGCCCTGGCCCTAACAGTAAAATAGTTGCCTATCACTCTTAAAGAAACATACAGATATTTACTTTTTTGGCTGTGTTGTGTTGATATACCCATAGTGCATTTTTGTACACACTTCCTTGACTCTGTGATGCCATCAGACTGGGACGACCTGGGGTGGACTGCTACTGTCAACATGAGAGCGGAGCAGCTGTTCTTCAACTGCAGTTCCTCATCAATGAGGTAAGACAGACTCCATTACAATCCAGTCTTAAAGCTGTGTTTTTAAAAATCTGATTGACTTTCCCTTTCTGGCCTGAAGTGTTTGTGATAGCCTGAATTTTAGAGAGTTCATTGGATTTTGAATGAATGATCTTAACCATGTTACCAACAACCTTGGATCAGTCGTCTTAATCAAAGCTTAGTGTTTTGTATTTTGCTGATGATCATAATGATGATGACAATTACCCTTTTCAATAGTTTTTGGATGACAGTGGGGTTGAATTAATTGAATGGATAGTAGATTGGAATTATGACTCTGTAGCTGCTGGTTAGTAGCTTTCATTAATTGTGCAGTCATTATTTCTTATTTTATGGGATTTGTGGGCAATATCTGACACCTGAAATTCATTGAACAAATAAAGCAAAAACAGCATCTCACAGAAGACTTGATTGTGAAGCAAGTTCTGCAGTTACAGTTTCTGCTGTTACAATTCTTTCTGGTCTCAGTTAGAGGTTTATTAGTGTAAAATTATGGTCATTGCTGCAGAGTTAGATTGTAAAATGGAGACCATATGATCACTTATCACTTAAATCAGAACTTAAGTCAGAAGATGTGATTGAGGTTTTATATTGTTCAGTGGGAAACAGTAGCCAGAAATCAAGTTGTATCAGTAGGAAATATCTCAATTCACCTGTTGGAAAGCACTTAGTGAGCGGGGAAAGACATGGGTTGCTAGAAAGGAGATTTGAAAATCAGAAAATAATAATCTCAGTGCACCCTGGGAACAATCTCATGTGATTGCATGAGTGATGCGTTCAGTTTCACATCAGTGTTATTGTTCTTGACTGTAGCGGGCTTTGGTTTGAAATTCAGTGGATGGATTTTTCTCAGTTAATAGAAGGGTGAACTTGAGAAAGAAATCCATGTCTTTGAAAGCACATATTGACGTATTAGGGTAGAGACCTTTTGGCATCCAGTCCTATGGAGTGGTTTACTAAATCACGGTTGTTTCATGTGGAGGAGCTGATGACATAGGGAACACAGGAGACTAAACACTGCACAATGAACCACTTAAATTAAAGGAATGTTACGATCGTTATTTGCTCAAATACACAGAGTTCGTCCTCTTTGCCTTTAAAACTGTTGTCCCTCACTGTCTGCTTTTCTCCTGACAGACTAGCACTGTGTGGGCTGACACATGGCAGTGCTCTGCGTCAAGTGGTTTGTTTTAAGACTTTAGGAGGAGCTTCGTCAGTGCGCTCCAGTTTAATGCTATATTTTGTTTACTAACACAATACTGTAGGTGTATTATAGAAATACAGGGGTCCTTATGTTAAAGAGCAGAAGCCAAGTCACACGGATCTGGAACACAGAGCTGTCTCTCCCCTCTGTGTTACGCTTTCTTGTTTCTCCTTTATTCTGCTGTAATCTGTGTGTTCTTCCTGCCGCTCTGCTTTTTTTCTGTACCCACTCTATTTCTTTTTAAGCCCACTGGCTCTTTCAGCCCACTTCTCCATCACTCATTGGCCTACTTGTGATGTGTCTGAGGCAAATAGATGTGGATGGGTCTGACGAAGAGTGTGTGTGTGTGTGTGTGTGTGTGTGTGTGTGTGTGTGAGAGAGACAGGTATTAACTTTGTGTGTGGATGAGTATTTGTGTATGGGTTTGAGACTTAGTGACTTGTGTTGTATTTTATGTGTGTGTGTGTGTTTATAATTTTGTTTGTGCATGAGCAAATAGGAGTGTGTGTTCGTGTGCTACATGTGTGCATACACACCCCTCACAGTGACTACTGTCGGTCTTCGCGTCGTTTGACAGGTTGGCTAATAGCAGTGCTGTATGTCAGTGCCCTCTCTTGGATTCAGTGTGTGGGCTGTGAGCCACCCTACTGATGGTTGATTTGCATATTCAGACCAGCCTCTTGACATTCAGTGAGGTGTAAAGATTTACTCACATTAGACATATGAGCTTGCAGGTACCTGTGAATGTTAAGCTTTGTTTCTCTCGTCTCTATATCACACTTTAGTCACGTAATTCATATCTAGTTGCCAGCGGGTTTATTATGCAGTCATAATCTCATACAATGTTATCCTTGTAAGCCTCTCTCGAAATTTTATGTGAGGAGAGATTTTTTTTTCTGCCACATTGTGGAGGGTATGAATAGGCTAATTAATGCGTTTGTTTGCCTATTCTGAATTCATTACTTTGCGTGATGAATAATACATCTAAAGAGGCTGAGGGGGCTGCTGAAAGTTGGTATCAGATGAGGTGTGGTGGTGGGGAAGGAAAAAGATCCTTCCTCCCTCAGCACGACTGAGGGAGGAAGGATGGGTCAGCAGAGAAATATTTAGTGGTGAATGTATACCTTAAAACAGATATAAAAATCGGCAGAAATCATGAGATACAGGCTAAAGTGTACTGTAACTGCACCTGGTTGTCTTGCCTGTGTTGCCATCAAGACGTCAAGAAAATTATACCATAATGAAGTTGCAGACCCTGTTTACCTCTCCTGTTCTCTCTTCTCCCCATCTGATATGATTTCTTCATTAGCTGCTGCTCCACCTCCTCTCACTCCATTTCACTCTCTCCTCCTATGCATGCTTCAATCTCCAAAATGATCCTTTTGTGTTTGTGAAGTGATTAGTGGTTCTATAGAAGTGACAGAAAGGATTATGGAACTTGATGTTGAGTAAGGCTAGCAAGTCTGTGCTGAATTATCTCTATTTAGGTCCATCACATCATCTCTCAGCTCTGTTAGATTTATCTCTCCTTTGTAAACCTCCGTATGTTGTGTAAGCTTCAACCAGCAGGTAGCACACAGCTCAGTGAATCATTAAATATCTTTCAGTACTTTGTTTAATGTCCAGTCTATAGTACTTGCATTTGAGATGACCAGTTTGCTAGATAAAAATAAATTATAGAATAGAGACAAATAGAGAAATAGAAATATAGTGTAGAAATGAATTTATAGTGTCAATAGTAATAAAAAATAGAACAGTTGCATCTACAAGTCAGCAAATAATATCTGACTAAATTTGTGCAAAGAATGTGATGTCTGGATAAATATGAGTTGCAGTATGGCTTATTAAATGAGATGATAATAAGATAAAGATAAATTATACACCACCTAAATACACACAAAATTGTCATCTCAATGTCAGACCAAGAAAAACTGTGATTGAGAATAAATAAGTGCCAGTACGTTAGAAAGAAATAATGAGACAAACCAACAACACCTTGAGACATCGTTAATCAAATGAGCTTCATATAAGTAATTGCCACCAGAAACAGAGCGATGAACCCAAAAAAATAAATTACCTTCTTCATGAATGTTTACACATTTAGGGTAAAGTGGAGCACAAGCTAATGGGAATTTAATAATCCCACTAAAATGAAATACTTTTAATCCCAGCAGGGTGCAATTATATTACATGACAAGATGAGGAAGAAGCATAGTCTTGATAAGGTAAGATTACGTAAGAAAGAAAAACAAAGGAAGAAAACACAATCATATCCAGTATAATTTTATGAACGCGCCAGGTTATCATCATCATCGATCCCCCATCAGTCAAAGTTGACACAGATAAGCAGCAACATAACCTTTTACGTGTGTGGAGAGAGGGTGCCAAACAAACTAGGGGGCAGTAGGCGATGAATGCTCAAATAATTATTAATAATAATTTTTTTTACCAGACAATGGTAATATAAGACTTTTTTATCTGACTGTAATTGATCTTTCTTTCATCAAAGATGATCAAATGTATGGCTAGCATTTGAACAGCTACAGCAAATAATTATAGACAAGGATGTGTGTGTGTGTGTGTGTGTGTGTGTGTGTGTGTGTGTGTGTTCAGCCTGGTTAGCATTACATCTCTCTGTTTAATATTAACCTTTAAATAACAGAGATTGTGCAATAAATATTTTTCTCCATGGAGAGTGAAGGGAAAACATTCACCAATATGGAAAACAGCAATGTTTTCATCCTCCCTGGCGCTGTACAGTCTTTAATCCCGTGATTAAGTTTATAATCTAAAACTAATTCTCCCTGGGCTCCAGTGTTTAAAGTGACGCCCTGGTAGCAAAACCGCATTGGGAATTACACTGAAATTACAATTTGCTGTCCTCAGAAGTAGGACTGAAACCAGCTGACATCATTTGAAACTGATTTGTCATTTTCCTCTCAGTTTTCCTTCAGTTTCATATGATGACTGAGCTTCCTTCTTTTGGAAGAATGCATTCTTATGCTAATTGTTTCATTTTAGCTATTTTATCTTTTACATGTGAACTATTTTACTTACGTCATGTTATTGTTGGCAAATATTCGCTTTGCATGTGTGCGTCTTCAGTGCCTTGCTCCTCAAATCTACTGTGTTGTTTGCAGTTTGTCTAATATTTCACAGTCTTGTCTATCAGCACTACAGGATTTGTGTTAAATCCAAAAGGCAAGGTGTCCTCTGTGTCCCTGAAATCATTCAGTACTGATCTTCCTTTTTCTTTCTTTGTACTTTAGGGAGCGTTGGTCACAGCCTGTGCAGATGACACGCTACACTTGTGGAACCTGCGTCAGAGGCGGCCGGCTGTCCTCCATTCACTCAAATTCAACAGAGAGAGGTAAGCATCGATTCCACTAGATAAAATATGCAAACATTTGTGTAGACAGGATGTAGCACACATGCTCATACAGTATATGAAGACACACCACAAACCTTCCAGTGAAAAATGGATGTGACTACCCTAGACCAGAATATTCAATAGCTGGTACAGGAGTCTATAGCCTTAAACACCCATCTTACTGATATCACGCATTAAAATTTCTATATACAGAGTCAGGCTGTGAGAGATGAACTAAACATGACACTGCATTCTGCATCCTCTCATCTTCAGCATCCTGACTAGAGCTTGACCGGCTGGCAATTGGAATCAGACAGTTTTCAGTTTGATTGGCCATGACCGGTGACTGGCTGACCAGTCTCACATATATCCGATTCTGTGGTGATCAAATATACACTTAATCAGACACTGGCAACAACATCACCCCACTGAACATACCCAATTTCGAGAAGCTAGCAAAGGCAAAGTGGCTAAAACTAGCGCCACACCACTTCACACCACCTCACCTGTGCATGACGGATACCTCACTGAGCTACTACTGCAGTTTGCGCGCATGTGTGTCCACACCTCCAGTGTTGATGCTGTGCCTTGGATAATGGCCATCAATATAATAATCATCCATCATTGATGAGCAGTCTGAAAAGTGGGGAGTTTTACAACTTTTCACCAGGAACCCTTAACCCTTGTTCACAGAGAGGGAGAGAGCCCTTCACCTAGTTATTTGATTATTAATAGTCAATGTTTTTATGATGAATTCTCCATTGTAGAAAGTTAAAAAATGTTTGGGTAGTTTTCAGTTATAACTCTTAGAGATAAAATCACCATCCGCCAAGAAAATTGAAATCCCTTATTTAACAAATTTATTCTTCAGAGAGCTCTTTCAGAAATCACTGATGCCACTGGGCAGTGCCCTCTGTGCTCCAGAAAGACCCCCACTCACACCACCCAGCAGATATTTGCTGCTGGACCAACCTCAGCTAGAGCATCGGCAGTGGTCAGAGCTCCTCCACCAGGAGGACAGATTTAATCAACTCCGTTTGGAAGACAGCAGACAGAGTTGACGAGCAGTGTTGAGCGGATGAGGCCAACTCCTCTGTCCTGCCTCTGACTCTGCTCCTTTTTCACCATGTCTGATAAACCATAGAAAGAAGATCCACTGGCTGGAAACTCACACTTCCATCTCAGCTGGTAACTCCATCTGACTCCATCTGTGAGACAGCCCCACTACCACCCCCACAGGCCTCTGAGAGATGATTGCCGAGTGGTTCTCAGGCAGCTGAATCCATCTCCTTTGACATGTTACATGTTACCACCTAAACCACTGAGCTACATGAGCTAGCTTTCAGATGTTCACTACGAACTTCCACCAGCAGAGAGAGCTAGTGGAATATTTCTACAGGATGTTGGTTAATTAACGAAGTCGGCCTGGACGTGATGGTTGATGGATTGAATCTAATCATTATTATGGGTCAATTGAACAACTTCTGCAAAGGTGTTTGAAATGTCAAGAGCATTAATTTTATTGTTGGGCTTTGGCAGATGTAGCTGAGTATGATGCTCCACCAGCAATGACACAGACAACTCCTCCTGTTTTGGAGCTCTCCACTCTATATCTCTTCTTTTTTTCTTTTTTTGGACACCACTTGAGGGTCCTGGAGGTCAGAGGACAGGTTGTTACTGCTGCTTTACTTTTCCCCCGACAGCTAAGATGCAATGGGACAGAAGTGCTCAATGAGCTGGGAAAAACATGACCACTGCAGGAATCCTGGCTGGCTAGCTGTGGGAGGGCCAGATCCAGTGTGAGTGACTGAAGCTGAGAAGACCCTGAGTGTGTTTGGTAATTTGGCATGTCCACTCTCTCCTAAGGATGGGCATTTTCAGTAATTTCTATATTCCAGTACTCTCATTACCTTATGAACATTTACTCGATTAATCGCAAATTATATATAAATATATTTTCACCGTTAAAAAAAAGGAATATGGAAGGTCCATGTCCGACTGGAAACACAAGCTGAATTTATGTTAAGCTTGTGTTTCCAGTCGGACACAGACCTTCCCGACCAAGCCTCCTGTTTGGCTGTCGGAGAACATGATATGCAAGTTTAACACCATATATCTTGCGCTGCACGTTATTGTCGTCTTTTACATCAAAGTATTTCCAGATCTCACTTTTCCTGGTCACGGCTGCCATGGTGCACGTAACACCAACTGAGTTGAACTATTGTAGCCAAAAACAACACGTGCGCAGTTGCGCGAGTAGTGAAAAACTACTCGAATAATTACATCAACAACGAGTACTCGAGTACTCATACCCATCCCTGCTCTCTCCCTCTCTGTTGGTAATGTTGTGTCGAAATTGTAATAATCGTTCCATTTTCTCCAACTGAGCAAATGTTCATCCACTCCCAGAACCCTCTACATTCCTCTTCCTTAAAGCAGGTGTGATGTCCTTGATGTATCTCTCTTTCTTTATCTCTGTGTCATACCTCCTCACCCTCTGGAAGAAGAAGAAGACATGCCACACCTCCAGCCATCTGCTTCTTTCAGTCAATCATCTGTCTCACTCCCTGCTCAAGGCCATCACCTCTTCTGTAGAATAGCAGTCTGTGTGATGTGGTTGTTAGTGCGTCCTTGGCTCTTTGCTTTTTCCCAGCAGCGACAGCTCAGTCTCTGCTCTCCACCATTAAACTTTAATGGCAAACAATGGCCTCTAGATGCTGATGCTTGGTTTTTGGAAAGCTTTTCCCCTCTATCTGCCTGTGGAAACGTACGCAACATACATGTGTCTGGCCACACACAGAAGTTACTCAGTTGGCAAAAACTGTACCTGTGATTTTCCCAAATGGGCACAATATACTCAGTGACCTGCAAGAGTTGTTTCAAAAACAGGTTGTTCAATGTGGGGCTGTTCACTGCAGTTGTTAAACTATCCAGAGCACACATTCACAGGCCACCATTTTTGTCTACATGGCAAATGAGCTAGTTAGGGGTATGCGGTGAAAGGAGCAAGGATCCATTTGAGTCTGGTCAGCATTAATTGAGCTCTTGGTATTGAAAGTGTTCGGGTTTGCTGCGTCTGTAAAATAGAATAAACATTTTGCATCGTACCTGCTCTAGTCCTGAGTAGAGCTCTTTTCTTTGCAATAACCACTACATGCTCAACGTGAGTACATCCAGTATACAATGAGTACAGTTAGATGAGTGTTTGGCGAATTAATCCTTGTTTGATTCAGGCAAGTGTCATTGCACATTAGTACAATGAAGGAAGGCTTTAATAAAAATGGGACTGGGACTTTCACATTGAGACCATGTCACACTTTACAAGAATCGTTCAGTAAACAGTGGTTTAATTAACTATGATGATTTGTAGAACAATGCCTGCACATGAATTATATTTAGACAAGTTTGTAATGTTATTCTGTAATTGTTATCTGCACAATTCAATTCAATTAGATTTTATTATTGTAGTTTGTGAAAAAAAACTGTATGAGAAACACCTCTTGGCATTACAGTCCACAACTACAACAACTAAATGACCATATATCTCTATAACTACAGGTAACTATAGAGAGAGATTAGAATTCAGACTGGACCCTAGCAGGAAATATAGCACTATTTGAATTTTAGTGGCTTTTTCTTCCTTTTGTAGATCTGAGCTCATCACATAGACTTTGGGTACTTAATGAGCTTATTCAAATTTCTCATGAAACCAGAGGAGAAAACCAGAAAACAAAACTATACAACAAGACAAGCCTATAGTAGTTCCTATAGTTAACTAGAGAGGGAGACAGACGTGATGGAGATGACAGCCACATAGAAACAGAGTGAGCCACGCAGCCTGCTCCACTGGGCCAATCACCACCCAAAGCCACATCTATGTCTTTCCCTCTTTCTCTGTCTCTCTCTGATATTTCTATTTCTTTCACATTGAGCTACCGCCCTAATTTGTGTAGCAGCCCATAGAGAAAAGTCTCAGTTCTCCCAATGGCCTCTCTGGCATTGCTCTGTCTGCATGCAAGGAACAAGGCTTATAATACATAACCTTAATTTGACTGCCTTATTATTTCTCAAAGTTCACCTGTGAGATAATGGGACATTGCTCACCTCCGTACTTTTGAATGTTTTGCACCAAAATGTTGCCCCTTTCTATACATTTCATAACAGCAGCCAAAAGCTGTAACTCTATTGGTGATAAGTAATAACCATAACTAATGACAAAGAAAAATTCAGTGGACTTAGAATCACAGCTAGTTTCTTTTTCAAAGAAAAGCAGACACTCTCTTCCCCGTTGAGGCATAGAAAGTTCAGACATGCTGACAGAAATCAGGTGAAGCAGCCTTTATACATAATGGAAGTATATTTAAAAAGATGTATTCACAGCAAAACACAAAAGACAGTACAATACGAAATTTAATGATTCCATTAAATTATAAATCATATTTAAGCTGAACTTACATAATGGATACGATTGACGCAGTTTGAGATCTTTGTTTTCTTTTTCTTTTTCTATTCATATTTTCTGTCTTTCTGCAGGAAAAAGAGTCTTTTCATTTCAACTAAAAGTTCATTTCCACTTTAGGCTCCTGTGTCATGTGCAAGGACATTTAATGAAAATGTCTGCATTCCAACTGAATGTGATGGAATATATCGCTTTTTAAAAGCTCATAAAGTGCAGTTCTTTATTTTTCCTACAAAGTTTTCTTTGTCAATACAAGTCTTACTTTTGATTAGTACAAGTCATTTGAAACTCACCCGGTTTGCTATTATAATTCAAGGACCTTATCTGAGTCAGAGAGCATGTTTTCTCTCTACTGAAACTTTTTTACCATTAGAGAGAAATTCGGTTTTTCCACATGACAGAATCTCAATTCTTCTAGAAAACAAAACATCATAAAACTCCACGAGGATGATAAAGGATAAAGGATAATGGACTGTAAGAGTTATTGAAAGAATGTACAGTCTGTACTTTGTTAAGGATAGAACTTGGTGTCTCTGTAATGCAGTGACAGGATTGAAGTCATTAGCAGTATGTGTGAGAACTTATCATAGTAATTAAATTTTTTTGGGGGGGGGTTATGCACAGGTGATATTAATGATAATAATAACATTGTTGGTACAGTACTTCTTTTTTTTAAAGCTCTTTTCAGGAATGTCAGGAAAGTCGACAGGAAAGTCGGGGGGGGGGGGGGGGGGGTGACATGCAGCAAAGGGCCGTGGCACTCTACTAGGTGAGCCACTGAGGCGCCCCGGTACAGTACTTTTTAAAGCAAAGTAGCAAAATAACAAAAATAAAAATAATTGGTACAATACTTTGTATTTTTCTAATCTTTTTCTAGAACTTAAAGTAACAGGGAACAGAAAGACGATTTAATGGTGCAGGAATGCACATTTAGAAAAATTTAAAAGTAGATTTTAAACAAGTCACTGAGGTAGCAAAATGGATTTCAGTAGGAATGCTTTTCAAAAGTTTTGGAAGCACCGGCAAGATATGCACAGTTTTAAGTCCATATTGGGGGATTAGCTAGCAGAGTTTTGTGGATGTTTTCTGGATTGATCCTATTACGTTCGCTGCTGCAACAGCCTCACTACATTACTGTTTTGTGGAATCATTGCATACTGGTCACTGTAAACCTGTCCTTTCGAGATTTTATACTTAAGCTTCATATCCTGGTACCTGTAGCCATCACTGTGTGATGCACATAGCATGCCCACACAAACACAGAGGTCAAAGAGGTTAGGAAAAATGTTTTGCTTCAATAGTGTTAAAATAAACTTCCTGCAGTAGCTTTCTACCTGTCTTGTGGTGTGATGAGGTAGGAGTCAGAACCACTCACTCCCAGTTGCAGAGCAGTGAATCATGCTTGAAGATAAATGAAGAAAAAGGGCATCATGAGTCATCTGTCACAGGCTGGGCAGTGACTTTCTATTTAGCTCTATGTCTCTAGGTTGAACCTCTGACAATTAGCACCCTAACACCTCCTCAGAAACCCTTAACAATAACATATGAATTACTGGAAATGGTGGAGAGAATTGTTTTGTGATAACTGTCAATCAGCATCCCCCCCCCCACCCCCCTCCTCATCATGTCAACAGGAATTTGAGCTAATATAAGCCTCTGTGGTTTTGATGTATCCAACATGACTGTCTTTGTTGATATATGTAGTCATTGTAGAATTCCTTAAATAGTTGTGTCACATCTCATGCAGAGCAGATGGCGAGGTCGCCAGTTCCCCCGATGATGTCACCAATTCAGTTAATCTCTACATCTGTTTACTTCATTAGGGACATTTGCTCCTCGGCTGGTTTAGCAGTGGCTGGTCAGCTGGAGGCTAAAGCCACGTCTCCTCCTGTCCTCTTTGATTGATAATTATAAGGCTTGATGATAGTGCCTGCTCCGACTGTCTGGAGTCAAAACCATGAATTTGACTTTCCCTCTTTTGCCCTCTAGATTTGTATTCGCCACTATTTACCTCTTTCTGCATCCTTTCATCTTCTCATCGTTTCTTCCTTTGATGTCCTTTTTTCTTTAAAGCTTTGTCTTTTATTTGGTCTTTGCTGTGACATTTCAAGGAGGTAATCAGTGCTAAAAGGCTTTTCTAAATATGCCTCATCCAAAAACCTTTTTACACATGGAAAATATCAAGACTCAATCACTAATATGTTTTCTGAGATATGGCAGTTTAGCTGGAGTTTATGAAGTGGTTCAGATTGCATCTCATTTGTTGCTTTTTATGTAAAAAAAATTGGAGCTAATAATCCACAGAGGTTGAGCCCAAAGATTCTCGAAACAAGCAAAGAAATACGTGCATTTGGTGGTTTAAGGATAAGTGCGTGTTGCAAAGGACAGGAGACTGTATGAACCTCTGTTGCCTGCCCCCCCCCCCCCTCCACACACACACACACACACCACCACCACCACCAGTTTGAATATTGTCATCGCCCCAAGCCCCTAAAATCCTTATTGAATTGTCTGCCAACTCATTTGTCTTCTATCTAATAATCCTGCCTCTCGCTGGGTTGGTGGCTTTGGGGCTGGAGCCCAATGATCCCCCACATCTTTCCAAGGTAATCAGCATGGACAG
The DNA here is from genome assembly GCF_021018895.1 of Seriola aureovittata. NCBI lineage: Eukaryota > Metazoa > Chordata > Actinopteri > Carangiformes > Carangidae > Seriola > Seriola aureovittata. Next base: position 19,795,259 of record NC_079374.1, read on the forward strand.
GAGTGACTTAGTGTGTGCTCTTTATTCGCTGGTTAAGGTGCTTTAAGAGATGATGAATGCTAATGTGAGAGCAATAATGGTTTAAGGAGCTTGGTATTATATCATAATTATTTTGTATCCATAATCAGGGTTCATGTGGTCATGGAAAACTCCCAATAGGTTTTTAGAGAAGCCATAGAAAATATCTTCATAAACAGTTTGTGCAGTCACTCAGGTTTACCTTGTACCTTGTCTTGACTTGAATGATATCCAGTCAAGGTCCAGAAATTCTTGAGAATTTATATTGTATGCAAAGTGTAGACTGAGTGAAATAATATTCTGCATTTGATAAGGATTTTATGCTGTTTGAAGCTTTGAATAGAGGAGTGATGATTATGTGTGAAATGGTGGACCAGTTTAGCCTGTGGTGCAGAAATGTAACAGAACACAGAAAAAGTTCAGGCTTCTACTTCTGGCAGTTGTTTTGAAGGGCTGTTCGAATAACTATTTATAGCAGCATAAAGTGAGCTTACAGGCTGAGTGCAAAAGTTCTCTGAGTGGCAACATAAAGGGCAGGAGGAGTGAATGTAGGCGATATACATAAGGTACTGCATAGTGGAGGGAAAAGATTTTAACCTTCCTGCCGAGTGCTAAATTAAACCTTGATTCAAAATGACTCAGGCCATTTCACTTGAATGAATCGAGGCATGACTTCTATGAGGAGGGACAGTCATTACCATGGTTGCTTCTGATGATGACGTGATAGGTACAGTCTGTCAAGTGCCATGTACAGAACATAGTGATGGTTGGAGAATGCAAACATTGATGCTAAACACTAGAATGCAGTTATAATCACCTTGTCTGTTGTCCAACAATTGTTTCATTGAGTAACTGCCTCCTTGCCCATGGTTGCTTCATCAGTTGATTTGTGTTTTGCAGCAGATGTAGATCAATGTGAATATCCACAAAAGTGCGAGAATACACAGTGTAACCCTTCTGAACTACTACTACTACTACTACTACTACTACTACTACTACTACTACTACTACTACTACTACTATTACTCAAATACACTGATAGCACAATCCCTGAAACACACTGAAGGAAAAACTGCTTTATGACTGCTCATATTCTAACACTCAGTCTCTTTCCTCCTCTGTTTCTTGTTCTCCAGGATCACGTTTTGCCACCTTCCCTTTCAGAGTAAATGGCTGTACGTGGGGACGGAGCGCGGAAACACACACATCGTCAACATCGAGTCCTTCATTTTGTCTGGATATGTCATCATGTGGAACAAGGCCATAGAACTGTGAGTATCTAATGCTCCAAATACTGGAGATGACAGAAACAATGATAAGTTATTGTGATTACAGTGACGATTTCGAATGTCATGACGATGACGATGGTGATGGTGTGGATGGCTTTGGGTCAGGCAGCACGTTGGGGGTGAAAAAATGAGTTGCAATTTACTAGCTTTGGGTGAATATGTGGATGGTTGTTTTGCAATACTCAGTAAAATAACCTTTCTGCTTGTTTCTCCGCACATCACACACATGCACACACTTAAATATAGGCCTTGTATTCTAAATTATTGGATGTTGAATCAATTTTGTGCTCATACTATTAAGGTTGGCCCATTTGTCGTTTGTATTCATATGTTAATGTTCGGCCACATTTAAGTTAACTATATTGTTACTTGCTAGACTGAACCTTTCTCAGTCATTCAGAACATTATGGTAATCTAGCTGTTCATATAGCAAATACAGCCATGAATTAATTCATATTTTAAAAAATATGTATTAAAAAATAAAACAAACAAAACTTGGTAGTGAATCATCTCTCCTACAACTTTGAGAAAACATATTTTTAACAGCCAGTTGGAGACTAAATGAGTTAATGAGATGAGTACATGTCACAGTGCGTCACAAACTACAGGGAAAAAAAGCACAACTGCATTGCATCAACAGCCTTCATCCTTCCATCGTTGTAATGTTTCCAGCCGGCAATAGGCATTCACTCGTTGCATTATATGTCTTATAATGGCTCCTATTTGTGCTTAATATTACTTTCAATAGAAATTTTTAATAATTTGTTGACGTGCACTTTTTCTCTGTTGCAAGTGTTGTCTGCGTAGCTGAATTATGCTTCAGATTGACAGCAACATCATATATACAAATGGTGCTCGGTTGCATTGTATGCCCGTTTGTTTCTCTTGGTTTCACCCACCTACACACCATTCTTGTGGCACTACCCTGACAAGTCCCCTGCTGCAGTGTCAGTCACAAGTCACTCTCATGCCAAGCCATCTTGTTGCCTTGTGACAGCCCAAACTACAGTGAGCAGTCACAACACTGATGTGTATGTGTGGGAGGGCCCTCTACCAGTCATCACTAAAGTCTCCTATATTTAATGTTTTCATGTTTATGCGCTGTTAATGTTTTCTTGTTTGTTTTTTTTATTTTTACTATCATTATGTTTTCGAATTGTCTGCCCACCTGGATGCACGTCCGTCCGTCCGTCCCATTTTCTTGAATGTGATGAGCAAGGCCTTGAGGGAACGTGGTCGTTTTGGCCTTTTGAATGTGATATCTCAAGACCACCTTGAGAGAATTTGTTCAGATTTGGCGCAGACATTCACTTGAACCCAAAGATGAACTTTGGTGTACAAAGTTCAAAGTTCAAGGTCACAGTGACCTCACGTTCTTGTGAGTGCAATATATCAGGAACGCCCAGAGAGAATTTCATTACATCTAGCACAAACATTCACTTGGTCTCGAAGATGAACTAATTAGAATTTGGTGGTCAATGGTCAAAGGTCACTGTGACCTCACAAAAAACACAAAAAAAAAATTTGGGCCATTACTAACAAATTCATACTCTAATTATGACATAATTTAACTCAAATGTCTACAGGGATAAAATTAAGTGATGACATTTTATATCCAGAACTATGAAATACCTTTTAGATTCTTAATTAGCACATATCAGACAAAGATGGCAAAATAAGAAGTGCATTAAGTAGGGAGAGCACACAACCATTTGAACAATGGGTTTTGTACACTCCCTATTATGTTCTGTTTGAGCATAGATGATAATATATAATGCAGTCTCTGTTTTCTAACCGTCAGCACTCTGTACCTTTCTGAAGTCGAGTTCATGGGAAGTTGAACTAGTAGAGGGTGCATCGTCTTTCAGCAACACACAGAGCGACTGGGGAGTTTCATAGTTTGGCTTTGGAGGTTTTCGACCAAACATGAATAGGGATGAGGGGGGAATTTCTGTTTATCCTGCGGTGGAACACTGAGCAAGGGAGAACTCATCCACTCTTTCCACTGTGTTCAAACAGCATAGTGTGAGTCACATTTGGTGTGTGTGTGTGTGTCTACAACTGTGTGTGCATTTGTGTCATCACAGTGTTTGTTTGTGTGACAGCCACTCACAGATGCATTAATTTAATACAAGCCAAAAGAATCTGTTATAGCAACAACTCAACTGGGGCCACTGTTCCCAAACAGGAGGGCTGGGCTCGCATTGAAATTCAAATGGGTTTGGAACATATTTAATGCACAATTTCATCTTCAGGAGATTCATTCCAAAATGAGATATAAAAATTAGATGCAGGGGGAAATGGGAAAACACAGCAGCCCAATGCACACTCTGCTGCAGTTCATAGATCCTTCTGATGAACAGAATTATGTTTATGCCTGGCATCATGTGTGCCGTAATCAACACTGGCATGTTTGGCATTTCTGCTGTTTAGATTGTAAAATAAAGAACACACTTAAATTAGTCTTAACATGCAAATACACTGCACAGAAATATGTGACAACAGAAATAGATGGCAACAACAACCCTGTCTCCTACATAACGCCATAAATTTACAAATATGGTTAGAAAGAAATGTAATGCTGCCTGGATTTACGTTTTGCTGGTGTTTTTTATAACTGTTATTGTAGGTAACTAAAGCATGGTCAACATTTCTATAGTAGGTTAGGCAATTCAAAGCATATGTGTAAGCTTAGGGAATGTCAAATGGTAAAATATGGAAAACTACAACATTGACATGGGACAAGACTTGTTTAGTTTTCCACTTTTGTAGTTGATGGATACCTGACCAGATATATTCATGCTAACCAATATGGACTATATGATTTCTTTGTTATGCCTCTACTGTTTGGTGCTGTTACACCTCACAAAGCTGAGAGACACTTTATTGAATTTTTTTCTCTCCCTCTGTCTATTCAGAAACAATGTCTTATAAACCCAGTGCACAGCTAATCCTCAATATAAAGTGATTTAGTCTGGTAGAGGAGGAGATGGAATTCTTCCTTAGTAAAATGCATATTCTCTTACAGATTAAAGGATTAAAAAATGAAGGAGAAGAGAGGAACCACATCCTAAACTCTGTAGTGGTATATTGTTGACTGTTGCACCAAAGCAAAACATAAATACTAAGTAGTCTTTTACACATAGAATAACAGCTCACAACATGAAGTCCTTACAACGCATGATAACAATAGATGAAAATACAGGAAGAAAAAAAATTTAGGATGCTTGTTTGATTAAATGTCTTTGCCTTTTTTATTCTCGGTGAAAGAGACTGTGAGTAGACTATGGGCTGAATGGATGTTAAGGGAAAGAGACAATAAAGAGGGGGACCATGTAGAACATTTGTTTAATGTATATGACAAGTTTTTAATCTCCCAGCAGTTATGTTACTTATACGTCTTCTTTTATATCCATCCTACCTCTGCAACCGACTCGCTACTTTCTGCCATGCCTCCCTCCTTTTTATCTGTCCTGTTGATTATTTTGTCTTAGCTGTGATGGGTTGCCTTAGCTCCGCTGGTCCTGCTGTAGCTCAAGGTGTCTTTGCATTTGTGTTTGTGATCGCAGCAGCTGTGGTAGTCATGGCTAAAAGAAAAACCAAAAACATTCCTGTTTTCTCTTCGTTTTCCAGTTCCCGATAACATACTGTATTAGTTGATTTGCTTAGTCATTCCTTTATGACTATTTCATCCATTCCATTTTCTGCCTCATGCAAGTTATGAGTAAAACAATACTTGCATTATATTCATTTTAGTGTTGTTATTTATGCAGAATACTGTATACACACCTCTTAATCTGTACAGTGAATGCTGGAGCTTTTCTCAATATGTACTCGGCAAAAGGCAGGGAAATTAGGCTGGTTTTCAAATCCCCTCAGCCACAACAGACAGGATTGTTTGAGTGGGTTTTTGGCTTTGTCTTTGAGGTGATTTGGTAACATCATTGCTAAACAAGGACAGGGACAGTAGTACTTCTGATGACGCTTTTTAGACTGACTAATTTCCTCATTGGGTTGTTTAACAGGGCTATTATATCTCTGAAGAGAACCCCAATCATCAAATTAAGCTTGCTGCCCTAAACACTTCAAACTTCACTTCACCACCATTTTCATTTCCGCTTGTTGTGTAGATATTTTTCTAGTATAAATCATCCCCACTACCGCCCCCGTAGACTTGGAGACTGATGAACACATAGACAATAATCACAACAAACCATCCATTTATTTCATGAAATGTTTCTAGACATAACACAGTGATAAAAGACGGAGTTCTTGGAAATCCAAGTAACACATTCATTGTTAGGTTTTGTACTCAACATTACAACACAAGTGATGTAATGTTTTTAATGTAATGTACACCTCTAAAGGAGTATTAGAGAAGCAATCATATATGAGGAATGGTAATACAGTTGGTTTATTGTTAATTACCATAAATTCTTTGTGACAGAATCAGTAATGTAAGAATGATGTTTCATACAATTCAGCAGTACGTCTACAGCCTCACAACTTTCCAGAATATATTGAAGTAAACACAAATTTCATCAAGTCAAGTCAATTTTTATTTATATGGCAGCAAATCACAACAGAATTTATCTCCGGGCACTTCATATAGAACAGGTCTAGACAGTACTCTTTATAATATTTACAGGGACTTAACAATTCCCACCATGAGCAAGCACTTGGTGACAGTAGCAAGGAAAAACTTCCTTTTAAGAGGCAGAGACCTTGTACAGAACCAGACTCAGGGTGGGCAGAGAGAGAGAGAGAGCGTGTCAATAATCGCCAGAAAAGTTCTACTTAAAGGGTCACAGGCCACACCCCCACCTTACTTAGTAGCCTGAGCAACATGTGCATTAGTGTAATCAGTAGGGGAAGCTTCATTAAGAGGTAGCTAGGTTCACTAGCTCCACGACGATCATTATTCCCTCATGATTGAGTCCATTTCCTTAAGTAATTAGTAATTCAGCATCGTGTAAGGTTTCCAAAACATCGCAACATGGAATGACAGCAGCCCTCTTACGATTCTTTGTGACTTGGTCTTAGTAAATTAGGAGATCGACAGACAGACAGAACACGTCCTTTAGTTCAGTTTCTTATCCTGCTCCTTTTTATGGTGGTAAATAGAACTTTTGGAGTCAATGAGGGAGCGAGGCAGGAAAACGGGACACGCTCGCTGATTTGGTCACTCCTCTTTCTCTCTCGCTCATAGGATAGCGTAACATATGAGTGGTATGGCAGGGGAGGGAGACAGTCTCAGTGTTCTCAATCTGGCTGTGAGGCTGATGGTCTGCACACTGTTTACCTGAGTAGATGTAATTTCTAAACTAGCAGACTCCAAAGCCACACTTCCTATAACCCTAGCAGGCTGTCTAATCTCCTGTGACCTGCTGAACACTAAATCCCTAATGTCAAACCTGGCGAAAACACCTGTCTACATTTCTAGATGAAATAGCAGCGCCTACTCCATTAGGAGGTAGTAGCAGGTCATGGCAGCCCCAGAAAGAAGGCCAGTTAGCCACAATGATAAATCCCTGCTCGCGACAATGATCAGCCAGCCAGCGGTTCAGAGAAAGTAAACCTACTGTACATTTAATCATTACCCCACATGGGAGACCAGACACTGTTAAATCGATGCAGTCTCATCTTTCTGGCAAACTCAAACATCCTGGCTTGGCTAGCTTTCGTGATCTCTGACTGCTTCATCCTCACATCATAAGTGCTGGCATGGATAACAATGTTGATATAACTAGAGCTGTGGTGGAGTGGGTTTGGGTTCCCTGCTTTTCCCTCCATGATTCCAGCACCCGAAGATTATGTCCGATTTAAATCCGAGGCTGTGGCCCCAGGTATACAGTAAACGCTGTCTGGTGACGCTTAGCTAACATTACAGGTGATGGAGACCCCTGTAACTGGCGTCCATTGTTTAACCCTGGTAGCGGAGGTGGAGGAAACACGCAAGTCATCAGTGAATTTTTTCTTATAACATTTTGATTCAATTTGTGTAGTTTTCAAAGACTGGCCTTGTTGGCTTAAAGGCAAACTTTATTAGGAGTCACTTAGTCAGTCAATAACTCAACTCTTTTCACATATTTGATTCCACAGTGCGAAGACTTTCTTCAGCAAAAAAAATGACCTTCACATACAATAGCAAGCCTTCGCCCTCAGTTACAGCCCACTGAATCCGAAATTCAATAACTGCTGCAAATATTTTCTCTCCAACAACTTCTTAACTTGTTTTCATACTAATAAACTCAGTCGAAAAGAAATTAGTGTTATCAACGGCAGTGTGTGTGTGTGTGTGTGTGTGTGTGTGTCGTGCAGCATGGGTTTGTTGATGTACAACAGGAGCTGTGGGGTCAAAAGTGTATATGCATGTTACATCAGAAAGTGTGCGTCAGCTTATTGTATTATTTTGTTCTGGATGGCTGGTGTAGCAAGATTTGCTTTTGGCATTCACCGGTTGTGGCACTTCACCGATTGGACAGGTGTGTTGCGGATGGTTTGTTGCTTCTTACTGCTGAATAAAATGTATGGAGAGCTTTCCGCGGTTTCATGTTTTTATCACCCTCCGGCAGCAGGCAGAACTAAATGTCCCCTTCTGAACGTGTCAGTCACACTTTACCTCAGCGTCCCAGATCAGCTCACATTTCAGCCGTGATGCTAAAATATCATGATGCTGCTACAGTGAAGTTAGCTGGTCACCAAGTGGCCTTTGGAAAAATGATTTTCTTCTGCTGAAAGTTTTGGTCGGAAACATTTGATTATCCAAACCATGACATCTGCATTGGTCTAATTTGTCGTGATCCCATTATTGACAGATAATATGGCTCACTAAGGCAAAGTATTCTCCTGAGTCTTCTCATTTGGAGGTAAATCCAGCTGCATTCTATATTTCCCAGCGGTGGAAGAAGCAGTCATATTAATCTTACTTAGGTAAAAATAGCAATACCACAGTAAAGAAATATTTTGTTACAAATAAAAGTCATGCATTCATGACATCCATGCAAGTATTATCAAAATATATTTAAAGTACCAAAAGTAATAATGTGTTTTTGTTTATCTTTTGGTTTATAGGAATTAGTGTAGTCAAGCTCTTTTGGTTCATTTTCCTTTTTACTTAGAAAGTAAGTTAGCAACTCTGTTAGGGTAGAGTCCTCTTTTTGTTACATTTTGTTTTTGAGTCGAGCAGCATCTGTTTTGCCCTGGTCCCCTCCTTTAGTTGTCCTCTCACCTTGTTTGTGCCTCCACAGTTACATAATACATTTTGCTTTACCTAAAACACCTGGTTTGATGTTGCTTCCCTTTTTCCCCTAACTGCAAACAGGGGTCGTAACATGCATATTATATTATTGGCTTGTAATCATAGATGCAATAATATGTACTGTACATCTAACCCTTTCATGTTGCAGCTGGTAAAGTTAAGCTAATAAAATAAACAAAAAAAAATGTTGAATAATGTAATACATCTTTTTTTGTTGTTGCTTATATTTTGTATTTTTAATCTGAATCTGTAAAGTAACTAGCAATTTAAATGATCAAATTAAGTCAAATGTACCTTAAAACTGTGCTTAAGTAAAGTATTTCACTCCACTGATATTTTCCTCTTGGTTTGGTTAATATAACAGTAATGTGTAGAAGTTTAACTGTGACATGGTGCTGATGGTCAAGTCTTGAGTAACAGCAAGAATTTTTGTGCAGTTCTTCATCTCTGTGTTGCCTTATTTGTTAATGTGTCATGTAATTCTTGCGTCACCACAAAGGTATTGCATTATATTTAACTGCCAACCTGTTAGGGCCTGTACTGTTATAGTTGATGATGAATTCATGAGCAGTAAGGTTTTTTTTTTTTTTTTTGTGTAACAGTTTATTTAATTAATGCAGTAGATTGTTTGGAGGAAATGAATTGGAAATTACAATTATAACACAAACACTTTAAAAAATACTATCTAATATTATAACATTTGGTTGTTGTTGCTCCCTGCTGAAAGGCATCAATGTTTTCTTCAGTACAGTGCCATGCTACTTAGCATCATGTTTTACATAGTATGTTTTTGTATGGGCAGAGTAAAACTGTAAAGTTACTCATTACTCTTTGTTTACATGTACTCTCCAAACAAAGTGTAATCGTCCTCTTCTCCTCTCTCTTATCTTCCACTCTCATCACAGATCAACTAAAACTCATCCAGGACCTGTGGTTCATTTGAGCGATAGCCCAAAGGATGAAGGGAAGGTGAGTAGGTAGATAAAAGAAACACCGGCACAACCGTTTGGTTCCCCCTTGGTTCCCCCTCAAGCACCAACTCTAACGTTACCACATTGTACAACATTAAAGGCTCTCTCCTTTTTCCTTCCTCTTTGCCGCTTGTGAATCTTGCTTCTCTTGTCTTTCTAACTTCCGTAATTTTTTTTCTAATTGCTTCACCTCTCACTCTCTCAGCTTTTCTTTCTGGCCCACTGACAGAAAAGGATTCTCTCTATAGTGCCCCTCCTATTGATGCTCTCATGTTCTTTTTCTCTGTCCCTCGGGTGTTCACATATACACACAGAAGAAAAGAGGTGTGAGGCGCCTGTAGGTAATATCCCTTGAGGACCATGGAGCTTTTCAGGGTCATATTGCAGTCAAATTGGAAGGAAAAGTGGCAGGTGGGGGTTGCTGTAAAAGAGCGGTCATTGAAGACCATATTGATTTTCCCAATGGATTTTGCTGCCGCTGGGTCAAAGCAGTCTTGACAACCTGTGAAGACATAAGAATGAGACGCAAGATTACAGCTGCTGTCTCACACTGTAGTCACACACTGCAAGGAAAGACAAAGTGCTGCAAGTAGTATGAAGAAAAGTAACTGAGGCATTAATGTTACTAACCTAAAAGACTATCAATAGTTCCTACACTTGTTTTTATTTCTCAAAACCTTTGCATCTTGTGCTTCATATTCACTCCAAGTTGTGGTAAATAGATAGTCTACAGTACAAGTTCCTAATTATGACTAGAAAAGTAAATCTGACAGCAGGGAATAGATATTAATACTTACAAAATTAATTTTAATCATCTGTGCTCTGCAAGAAACAATATACTAATAATGATAAGCTCTGTTGCAAATAATGCTGGCACTTTTGCTAAGCTTAGCCTTACAAGACATAATCCAAAAACAGGTCTGACTGTGTTGGAGAATTTCAGGATATTGTAAAATGAAATGTAAGGCTGTGACCTAGTGTTTAAAAAAGTGTTTTTCTCACACGTGGTTACACATCAGTGGTCGCTCGCATTCACTAAGAATCCATCAATGTTGGCATCACAAATGTTCTTTTACACTACAGCAGAATTTATAGCAGCAAAAAGGAAAGAAACAATTGACAAGTGAGTGGTTTCTTAGGACCGACTGTGCAAGCTCCCTGGCCTGTTATGGACACCATTTAGTGTATATAAGGGTCTGTCCATCAAAAACATGTTACTATATCTCTGTTGGATGTGTAACAGGTTAATTTTATAAACCACGGGTGAATCAGACCTGTGTTTTTATAAAATAGCTGAACAGACAGAACTACAGTGATAAGTTGATTCATTGGTAAGTTAATCTGCAACTATTTTGCAAATCGTTTCAAATAATCAAATTTTAAGCAAACAATATAAAACATAGTTTCAGCTTCTCAAATGTACATTATAGTACATGGTCTTACATTAGATTACTTTTGGACTGTTGGGTGGACAAGAGACAAATTGATGACACAAATCTTGGGCATTGTGTTGGGTATTTTTCACTGTTTTATCGAGTTGTTTATCGAGTTCATCAAAAAAATAATAAGCAGATTAATTTATTGTGATATTAATCCTCAGCTGCAGCTGTAAAAGACTTTTTCCCATCAGACATAAGCAGGAACAGAAAATGGTGTAACTGATAGCAATTATAAGTACGTCTTGATGCGTTAGTCAGAATTCATAATATAATAATATGGTCATGGCTCAAGTTAATTGAATACAGCTATTGTAATATTAATATTAGTGATGCTAATGCTTGTGGTGATATTTCAATGTATGAAAAGGTTTTCTGTGCAGTGAAAAAATCACCTTTTATTCAAAAGCACTTTCTCTACGTCTTGTAATATGTATAGTTTATATAGTGTGTGTTCTTTATGCATGTTTTACAGGATATCTTCATTCCTTTTACCTGTTTATTTACATTTGTGACTGTTGTAGTTACTAATGCTGAGCTTTGGGGTTGCAGAGGAGCAGGTTTTCCTTTCTACTTCACCTGCCTACTTTTTATCTTAGGTTTTAAGATGTCACACAGTCTTTCCCTCTCAGCAGGAAAGTTGTCTCCTCTATTCTGCCTTACAGGGTGTGCTCCTGCAACATCCCTCTTGATCCCTGTCCTCTGATCTGTGATCAGATTGTTTCAACTTTACTCTCTCCTCCAATCCTGTGTGTGAGGGAGTGAGTGAGTGAGTGAGTGAGTGAGAGACTGACTGACTGACTGACTGACTGACTGACTGACTGACTGACTGACTGACTGAGTGTGTATGTGTGTAACTGTTTTGTAGTGTGTGGGTGTGTTTGTGAAGTTTTCTTTTTGTAAGTGCATGTGGGAGCTCTGTGTTTATGGGTGCCTTTTTTCAGCAACGGTTATATATAAATATGTGACTAATATGAGTGAGAAGGCATTAGCACAGGATTGTGTGTATGTGTACAGTAAATCAATAAATCTGCAATGCATGCCAAAAATCGGCCAATTTCATTTGTAGATGATTAGTATCGGTGGCAAAAAAAACATGATCGGAGCATCCTCAGTATCTATGTGACTGTAAGGAAAAACAAACCCCATGTTGAAGTGATGTCATGTTAAGGCAGAAAGCAGACCCATGCAGGTGGTGAAATAAATTGTCTATATGTTCAGTAAAACACATTTAAAATCACACCTAACTAACCATGAAACTCACAAGCAGGGTAGCTGAGAAACTGCCATCACAAACAACTTTGTCTGAATAAGAGCACTGAAGGCTTAAAATAGGAAGGAGGAGTAGGGAAAGTATTTTGGGAGGCCACAGGCAAAATGGCTCCCCTACATTACAGCAAAGAGTGCAATTACATAAATTGCATTGGTACTGTTGATGCATGATCTGCTCTTATATCTCTCATCACTTCTTTATTTACCATTCCTTGTCATTCCCCTCTACAGCTGCTCATAGGGTTTGAGAGCGGGACGATTGTACAGTGGGACCTCCGGGCCAAGAGGGCCGACTTCAGAATCTACTATGATGAGGTGAGCTCCACTATGCACTGCTGTATCAAGAAACTCAACAACTGAAGTGGAGGAGCTGTCAGGTGAAACAGTTTTTTTTCTAAAGCGGTCTAGTCTTTCATAGGCAATGTGTTACTCTGATATTAAAGGGGGCATTTTCAGACACTTTCAGTCTTCCTTGGATTATAATATTAATGAATTTTCACTTTTTTCACTGTTCTCCATGGGGATGCCTTTTCATAGCAGCAGGAAATAGAATATACAGTATGTGATATAATTTTGAGTGGTGGAGAGCAGGAAATTGCAACAGAAATGAGTTATGTTCACACAGAGGGTGGTGCATGATTGATGTTAGTAGAAATTTACAAGCCTTCCATGACACCTTACCTTGTGAGGCTGCTGGAAAGGAATCCATCTTGCCAGGCTCCAAGCTATTTGCTTCAATCAGCATCCTATGAGGGAGGATCTACTGGCAGCTACGGGTGGGTCTTGGGTGTTACGACAGGAAGAAGCTACTGTTGTTAACAACAATGGCGGCTAACCCTAAAGAGGTTAGCATAGATGCTGCTACAGCATCAGTTATATCAGAATCAAGCGGCAACCTCTGAGGCCGAAAAATGAAGCCAACACAGAAGTATGAAAAACTGCAGTTCTTCAAATGGCCACTTGAGGCTGGCTGCAAAAGCCAGTCATTCCCATTGGCTCCCATGTTAAAATGCCCAACTTTAATAATAATAAATAAACGTGTTTACAGCCTGGTACAAAAAACTGTTTCAGTGTCTATGGCTAATTTCCTCCTTCATGACAACTGTACGGGGGAGGGGGATTTTTTATATTACTGACTAATATTAATGCTTACAGTTCTACACAATTAAGGGCGTGGCCCTTTGAGTGATATTTGGGTGAGCGTGTGCTTGCCACAAGCCAGCATTCACCGAAGTCTTAGCTACACACACGCCCCTCATCTGCCTATTTTTGGATTAGCGGGGAGTTTGGCGGGGTTAGGTACTGGTGAGATGGCGGCAGCGAAACAACCCACTCCGAGCTTCAAAACCACTCATACACAGTATTTTAATACAGTTCAATTTCCAATAGAGCTGTTCTCATTTACATGTTTTTCTGTTTCTGTTGTCAGACAACAGAAACGAGTTTGAATTAGACTCTGTCATGCGAGCAGTAGCCTGGCTTCTCAGTCCAGAAGCAAATTTTTTGTACCATTCAACGAGTGATTCTGCTCGTCTGCTCCACTGATCTTTTTTGAATCACACATAGACCTGATCTTTATTATATATATTTAACGTGAGGTTGTATGAGGTGGTCATGCATAGCCAGTGTATTACCTGCAGTAGATTTGGATCAGTGGCTGCCACTTATGAGAGGCAGCTGCGAACATGCCACAGTAGCAGAATGATGTGTTACTGTGCACAGGGCCAGCAGAAAAAATGTGTTTTAGACACGTTTAAAAACACCCACAGAAACAGTCCAATATCTGTTTAAATGTACGCTTCCTGTAGAATTCTTTGAGCGCGTCATGTTCCTGTCAAAACAGCACTTTGCTTTGGGACTACATTTCTCACAACCGCTGAACTACCGTATTCCTACAAACAAGCGCACCTACAGCACACTGTATAATGCCAAAACCACAGGTTAGCTGAGTGAATCAGAAAGAGCTAAACTTCACTTTGTTTTGACAGGAATATAAAGTGCTGAAAATATTCTAAATGAAGCGTACATTTAAACAGATATAGGATGGTTTCGGTGGGCGTCTTTGGAAAGTGTCTAAAAGAGTTCTTTTTTACTGGCCCAGTGCACAGTTGCACATAACTCTGCTTCTGCAGCATGCTGATCCAAACATACTGCACTGACTATGCATGACTCCCTCACACAACCCCACTTCAAGTAACCCAAACTATACCTTTAAGAGTCTCCATGATCTTTTCACCTTTCTCCCATCACTTAGATTAACCTTTTTCTTTGCCAATACTTTGTATCTCGACAAAATGTTTTCGTCTTTGATCTGCATCAACTTTTTTTATTTTCAACAAGGTGGCTTTGTCCTCAAGCGCTCTATTTCACTAGCTGTTTGACTGCATCCAATTATTGCTAATTGAATAGGAGTCAGTAATTGGAGGACCCAGGCATGTTCATACCAGTCCAGACTGCCTCTCACAGCTCTCACAGAACTGTCAGCTGAAACAGGTGAAAACTATAGTGTCTGTTGTCATTTAGCAGTAAGCCGTGTAACGTAACATAAGAGGGTATTTTTCATGCCTAAGATGTTTGGTTTGGTCTAACATAGTGTGTAGTATACCATTCCATTTTTTTTAGCAGTTGCCAAAAATACAACTTGGATGAAGATGAGCAAATGCCTGAACCGCCTGCTCTTCCCATTATTAGATATACAACTCATCTTCGAGTCCACAGCTTAAACTACAAAAAACATGTTTTTATCGAATAGCTTCAGATTGGTCTCATCATACACATACAGTATTTCCATTACGTACACACACATACACAAACACTCTCAAACACATACATCAGTCTTATTTAATTTGTTTTTTTTAACCTCTGTGGCCTCAGACCCATTTTCACATCGCAGCACTGATCCTCGATATCCGCTGTCATGTCTCATCTCCTGTGACGAGTCACCTGCTCACATTCATTAAGGTGGTCTCCTGTGCATCACCTCCAGCAACTCTGTCTCACACCTCTTCAGCTGATTACAAAAAACCTCCACCACTTAAATCTCACAAAGACGGAAGTCCTGAATTACAGCAGCTCTTACTGATGTAACTGAAAAGCCTTATACTTGTGCTCTTGTAGTTAAATCCTGAATTATGTGAAGGAAACCAACTGTAAGTAGAAACTGTTGTAGCTTAGTTATGGAAGGTTTAAGCAGGCTATGACCTTTTTAAACTTATGTGAATGTTCCATGTACTTTAATTAACCCAAATAATTGTCCCATTTGTCCGAGAAGAATTATTATTTTACTCTAACTAATTAGAACAAAGCTCCAATGGAAATTTCTGCTGACCTTTAACCTTATGTGAATAAAAATGTGAGACACATTAAAACTCTCCTGCTTTCCTGAGAAAACGTGACCTAGGCTGTATCCCATTTGTCAAATACTGCAAGTGCAAATGAGGAAAGATTAATTTAGAAGATATGTAAGGCTATATCTCAAAAGAAATATCTTTCAAAGATTGCAGATTGCAAATTGCCAAGGTACAATGTATGTTAAAAGGACAAGAAATACACTATTATAGTGGCAATTATAACTGACCAAGATATGTTCAAAGTATTCATATGGTTGACTGGTTTCATTATGCAGAGCTACAGACATATTCCGGCATAAACAGAGGCCATGTATTCATATTGCATTCCATTTCCAAATGCTAATAGGTTCTCGTGTGGTTTCCATTCCTGTAGTGTGCTTCAGTGGCAGTAAAGATCATCACAGTTGTGTCTTGTTTTCTGTGTCACATCTCTCAATGACCTCTCCAAACTTGGCCTGGGTCATCCCTCTTGTATGACAGTGGTGGGTTTTGGTGTGGTAAAGCATTGAGACAACACTGAAGTGACAGAAAAGGTGGACCATCAAGTAGGCCTGTTTAAATGATTAGTCAAGTGGACAAGACTGTTTGACATTTCATGTAGTGGGTAGATTGAGGGCTTAAAATATATGTGAATGCATAGCAACAAAAGGAAGGTGGACTTGTGCTCTGGGCTTCATTAGTGCTTTGTCAGGTGTTGTTTTGTCTTGAACGTGTCACTTCTTCACTTGCATGGCGGAGGTGTGTCAGCTCACCCATCACTAAGCAGCATGGGAGTGAAAGCTGTAAAGCTAGCATAGAGAAATACATTAACATCCCCATCAAAGCCCCGCAGATACACACATTTTGTGCTACATGCAGTAAAAATGGGATTGTGGTCCAGAGCTGTCAGATGAACAGCAGCTCTTGTAGCAGTGTACATAAGCATACTGTCAAGTGCATTTTTATCCCTCCGCACCAGCGACAGTCATAGCCAGAGGCATATTGTTTTTGGGTTATCCGTCCATCAGTCCCATTCTCGTGGACGTGATATCTCAGTAATGCCTTGGTGGGACTTCTTCAAATTTGGCACAAACATTCACTAGGATGCAAGGATGAACTGATTAGATTTTAGTGGCTAAAGGTCAAAGGTCAAGGTTGTTGTGACCTCACGAAACATGGTTTTGGCCATGTGAACACAATATCTCGAGAACTCTTCAAGGGAATCCCTTCACATTTGGCACAAATGTCCACTGGGACTCAAGAATGAACTGATTAGATTTTGGTGGTCAATGGTCAAGGTCAGTTTGACCGCACTAAACACTTTTTTAGTCATAACTCAAGACTTCACACAGCAATTATGAGAAAACTTCACACTTCGATAAACAGGGATATAATCTGTTTAAGTGGCTGTGGCAGAAAAACCGCGAGGCCGCAATTCTAGTTTGTTATTATATTTAGATGGAGACATGAATTACAAACATTCTTTGAAAAAAATGTTAATTTCTTTCTTACCTGTGTCTCATAATTGAAATACAGACAGTTTCTGAAACATTGCAAACTAATCTTAAACATTTTGACATACAGTATATAAGACATGTTTGTAAAATATCTGCTCTCTTTCTATCAATGGTACAGGCCATCCACTCAGTCAGCTGGCATCATGAAGGGAAGCAGTTTATGTGCAGTCACTCAGACGGCAGTCTGACGCTGTGGAACCTCAGAAACACCACCAAGCCATTCCAGGTCACCTTCCCTCACGGTAAGATGCACACCCACACATTATTTTTTTTTTAATTACTAAATAAAATTAGGTTTTGATATTCCCAAGAAAAACTGGGTCTTTGAGTTGTTAGCTAATATTGATGACAGAAATAGAACACACTGCACATGTGGATAAACCTCTAATTTGTTGGATTAATTTTAGAATTAATTCATATTTCACAGGTTGATGGGGTGAGTTTCAAACAGTTATAGAGCATGTGGCCATAAAGGAACTGTATCTTTTTGTTTATTTTAGTTCTGGGTTGTAGAATTGCAAATGTTTGTATTTATGTGAGTGTAAAAATGGTTAAACCTTTAAACTAAAACAAAATCAATTTTATGCAAAATCATATCATATGGCATTGTGAGTATTACAGTGTGCAAAACTATTTCAGTGACATTGTTTAGACATGAAACAGACACAGTTGATATACCTTTAAGTGCTACCTCACCTCTGTGAGTCGCTTAGAATAGTAAAAGAAAGGGATTTGTCTCTTTGGGATGCATCATAATTAAATAAACATTGTCATCAAATTTCTTGGGCCACTCCTGGTTTTCAAGGGATTGTTGCACAACGCAACTGGCTGTGTAAAGTATTACTCAACCCAAGCTCATTGTCAAGTATCAGCACATTTACAAATGTGACAAACGCAAATCTGAAAGTCACTGTAATATGTGATGCGGGTCATTGCCATGTCATATGAGAATGCTGGTTTGAATGATTTCTACGCCATATGTAATACTAAGTAGTCTTCCTCTGACTACTTTTCCTTCTGTTTCTTTCCTACTCTGGTGCGGGTTGTGTCTTGGCAGGGCACCGTTATGTTGTCAGATCTCTGGTGACGAATAGTTCCTCACTGTGACTTGTTATCTGTGGTCTCAGGCAAAATCACAAAACAGGAAGGCAAGAGGGAAGGACGTGGGCGATGAATGTTAGGGACAGGGCAGCAGGCCTCTAAACATGGTTAAATTCCAGCAGATAGTTTATGTGCCAGATATTTGTCAGATACTACGTATTACACAGGGTGAGAGTGAAATGAAGGGGAAGGAATGTGATAGAGGAAGCTGAAAATGAATAGAGGTGAATTTAGGCTCTGAAAACAGAAGAGTGAACAGTGCGCTCCCTCCGTTCTATTAATAAATAAATGAACTAATTCTGACAGCACATTGCAAGTCAAGCGTCACGCTATGACACCCATCACTTCTGTGATTTAAATGCCTTCATGCACACATTGACTTTGTATTGTCTCATTTGTTTTTGCTTTATGCTTCACTTGCTGGACACTGTGGTCACTGGTTGTGCTCAGATGTTGTGATGTAAGCTAGAGGAAGACTGGAGGCCTGCTGCCCAACATGCTGGAGGGGAGATCTTCACCAACAACATAAAATAATTGTATTACCTCTGCATATTTCAGTAACAACACTGGCAAGGGCACTTCAAAGCCATTAGCCACAGCATTCATCCAGCAGCCTGCATTACTTTTTTGTATTATAAGCTTTTAGAGACATTTGAAAGAGGATTTTCATCACGACAATAAATCTGCAACAGCACTGTTTTGGATTGATTTAATAGATATATATACAGTCAGAGATAGAGATAGGCAGGGATTCTTGCAAATGAGGAGAGAGAAAATATGAAGTTAATGACATGTAGTAGCGGTCTAGGCCTATAGCAGCGTAACTGTTGGGGTAGGGCTCACCTGAGCCTGCCTTAACTATAAGCTTTATCAAGGAGGAAAGTTTTAAGCCTAATCTTACATGTAGAGAGGATGTTGACCTCAACCCAAACTGGGAGCTGGTTCCACAGGAGAGGATTTTGCATTTTGAGAGTGGAGGTCACTAGAGCTCCGTAAGATACATTGGAGGTTGGTCATTAAGGGCTTTGTATGTAAAGAGAAGGATTTTGAATTGTGGTCTGGATTTTATAGGGAACCAGTGCAGAGAAGCCAACACAGGAGAGATATCATCTCTTTTCCTTGTTCCTTTCAGTACTTGTGCTGCAGTATTTTGAATCAGCCAGAGGCTTTTCACAGAGTTATTGGGACATCCTGATAATAAAGAATTACAGTAGTCCTGTTTGGAGGTAACAAATGCATGGACTAGTTTTTCAGCTATTGAGACAGGATACTTCTAGTTATTGCAATATTGCGCAGGTGGAAAGGTAATGGCATCCAAAGTAACTATATTATCAGATAATGTATTATGTATGTATCTGAGGATGTACAATAACTCAAGTTTTGTTTGAATTAAGAAGTAAAAAATAAATTCTGGTCACCCCAGCCTTTATGTCTTTAAGACGTGCCTGAAGTTTGACGACCCGATTACTTTCATCTGGCTTCGTCAATAAATACAGCTGGGTGTCATCTGTGTAACAGTGGAAATGTATGTGGTGCTTCCTGATAATATTGCCTAAAGGAAGCATATATAGGGTGAAAAGTATCATTATTAGCACAGAAGCCTGTGGAACTCCATAACTAACTTTTGTGTGCATGGAAGAGTCTTTATTAACATGAACAAACTGGACTCTATCTGATAAGTATGACTTAAACAAGCCTAGTGCGGTTCCTTTAATCCCAATGAAATGTTGCAGTCTCTGTAATAAAATCTTGTGATCAATGGCATCGAATGCAGCACTAAGATCTAATAAGACAAGTATAGAGACCGCTGTCTGAGGCTATGAGAAGATCATTGATAACTTTCACAGGAGCTGTTTCTGTTCTATGATGGACTCTGAATCGTGATTTAAAATTGAACATTTTCAAGTATAGCATTCCTATGCAAATAATCACATAACTGGTTTGCAACTTTTTTGAGGATTTTAGAAATAAAGGGGAGGTTGGACATGAGTCTGTAATTGTCTAAAACATCTGGATCAAGACTAAAACTAAATAATAAAAAAATAATTAAATAATTAAAAGCCTGTGGTACATACCCTGTTAATAAAGATACACTGATCAGATCTAATATAGAAGTGTTGATTAATGGAAAGATATCCTTGAACAGCCTAGTTGAAATGGGGTGTAGAAGACAAGTTGATGTTTTTGATGCATAAACTGTTGAAGTTGGCTCAGAGAGATCTACAGGAGAGAAGCTGTCTAAATATCAATCTGGTGTTACAGTTGATTGCAGGGCTACTGTACTGGACAATAGAATGTCTGTATCAGTTCTCGGTTACAATTTTATTTTCAAAGAAGCATGTAAAGTCATTACTACTGAGAGTTGAAGGAATAGACGGCTCAATAGAGCTGTGACTGTGTCTCCTTGGCTACAGTGCTAAAGAGATATGTGGGGTTGTTCTTATTTTGTCCTATTAATGATAAATAATAAGAGGTTCTGGCATTATAGGGGTTTTTTGTGTGTTTAGTAATGAAATTCTTCTAGATTGGTGGAACGCCACTTCCTTTCTAGCTTTTGTGAGGCTGGCTTTAGAGAACGGTTTTGTGAATTGTACTAGGGAGCTAGACCCCTCTGATTCACTACCTTCTTTTTGAGAGGGGCAACAGTGTCAAGTGTTGCACGCAGTGAGGCTGCAGCACTATCAACAAGATCGTCAAAATATGTGGGTGTAAAGTCGAGATAGCTGTTCTCCATTGTATTGACACGTGGCACTGGACTAAATAACAGTGGGATTTCTTTAAATTTAGTTAAAGCATTATCAGATAGACACCTGCTGTAATGGAATTTTTTCCCAAAAGCTTTATAATCCATATCTGTGAACTTGTTAATGAAAAATAGCCAGCCAAAAAAGGGTTTTGGGGAAATACTGTTAAATGTTCCTGTCAGAACATGGTGGGTGAGGGTGTGATTAAAACTGTGAGTTGATTCATTTACATAATGTACATGTTGATGTTACATCATGTTTTTTCACATCCACTTTCCATTGTATTGAAAAGTAAAGAGGAAGTTCAGCATAGATATATGATGCATGTAGCATGAGGACTATAATAGAAATTACCATATTCCAGTTCATAAAAGCAGTAATGGAAAAACTCCTAGTTTCTTTTATGTTTTCAGAAAGTGCTGGGGGTTTGTTCGCTGCATTATGTCCTTTAGGTAAAACCCAAGGTCCCACTGCCTTCCAGCTAAGGGACGTTCTCTTTATATCAAAGGCAAATCATTTCATTATGTGAATCAGGTGGAAAATAAACTCTTTAATGCTCTAACTCTGATGAGTCTTCCACTCGGCCCTTCCCTGAAAGAACAACAGTAGAAAAGAAAAACAGTAATCAGAAAGTGCAGCGGGGATGGGAACAAAAACATTTTTTTCCCAAGTAGAGCTGTTGTGGAACTATGTCATGGTCGCTTTTGTAATGAGACATATTAGTCTCTAATATAACTTTATGATTACAGCTGTGGAGGATAGGGTTTGTGAGCCTGGAGTTGTGCATTGGTCCTTTGAATAAAGCTATTGAAGTAGTTATGCTGAATATAATGAAAGGCCTGAAATGGAGAAAAAAAGATTAGCAGAACACACAATAACAGTTGCAGACGAATGCAAAGTTTCCCATTTTCCGCGTATGTGCTTATCATAAGTAAATTGAATTGTCACACAGAAAAAGAACTGACTCGAGTCAAATAATGCACAAAGAGTAAGCTGATAGACTGCTTGAAATGTGCGTTGGTTATAGAAGAGCTGAGAGGATGAAAAAGACATAGAGATTTTTATAGTAAACTGTAATATTGTGTTTAAATATTGTACATTTTTTTTGCTCTTTTCTCTTCAGGAAAGATACAGAAGGATGGGAGGAAGGAATCATGTAAACCAATACTCAAAGTGGAGTACAAGACCTCAAGGAACAGGTGTGTGTTTTATAAACAAACATTCAGATAAAAATTTCAGTCACTTTTTCTGATGACTATAAATTGTGATTCGAACGCGATTATGACAAGTCTTATGAAGTTATTCTTCATCCTGTGGTTATTTTATAATGGAGTGGATTAACAAGAGTTGTTTATGGTAGTCTAGCTGGTGATAATCATAAGCCACCAACAGAAGCATGAGCAGTTATGTTTGGGGAATGATTGAGTGATTACACAGAATACACTGTGCTTTTAAACTCTAGTATGTGCATGAAAACAGCAAACTAGCATAACTCCTGGAGTACAAGTACAAAGATAATGAAACACTTCTATACATCTGTAATTAATGCAGCTTCAGTTCACTTCACTGTGGAATCTTTTTATTTCAGCCTGAAGATGTTATATGCAATAAAATTCCATCTTCTGGACTCAAATGTAGAACTCAGTTCACAAGTATGGTTTAATGTCAAAGTGATCAGGAAAGGAGGTTGGACTGGCGAGGCAGTAGAGGAGAAGGACAGGCAGCTACGAGGTGGATCAGGCTGGAGTAGTGGAAGGTGGCAGGGCAGACAGTGTACAGGGAAGAGAAGCCAGGTTTGCAGACAATGGCAGAGTGTGCTGGGTAATGCAGGAGCACACGGAGGCAGGCAGTGACGAACCAGAGGCACAGGCAGACAGTAAATTTAACAGGGTTCAGGAAACAACTAGAAATTAACTCACATGACGAGACTGAGAATTTAGCCGCAGCGCTGCTGTAAGGTGAACAGCCTTTCGGCGTGAATGGCGTGAAGAGCCAGGATATACTGTATATACACTGCAGCAGCCTGTTAAAGTGATGAGGGGATGAGGCACGGGTGCGTAGGAGAATTGGCAGGAGCAGTAATGAAGAAGCCACGCCCAGCACGTACACACACACACACACACACACACACACACACGCACACGCACACACACGCCTAGTTAAAGATTCATCCATTGAGTTATTTCATTCATTTGGTGAGCTACTTCTTCATAGCTCTGAGAATGAACATCGTTTATTTTTTTCTTCTCTATTTTTATTTTATTTTGTCAGTGGCTTATCATAAGGGGCTTATAAACAGATTGAAAGCCATATAAGTTTCATAAATAATTTAACTGACCGATTTATTGATTTATGAATTCGTTCTTTCATTTATTTGATCATTGCCCAGGCAGTTTCAGCTACTAGCATTGATCAGACTCAGAGAAACACTTCCTAAAGCCCTGTTCTCCCTCCACAACAGTGAGCCTTTTGTTGTCTTCTCTGGTGGCCTTTCGTATGATAAGGCTGGACGACGACCAACATTAACCATCATGCACGGCAAAGCCATCACTGTGCTTGAGATGGACTATCCTATTGTAGAGTTCATGGTGCTCTGCGATACTCCTTACAACAACGGTAAGTGCATACAATGACAATGACAATGACAAAACCCGGTGTCACATATTTTCTGGGTTCAGCTCAGTGGTTTCCGCAGAAAGATTTAGTTTTGACATACACACCTCAGACTTTTTTGCTGCCATACTAATAAAATGGAATCTTATGGAAATCGGGAATGGAAAATTACTGTGATATAATCAAAACACAAACCAAAGACTAAAAAGTCACAAATCCGCAGGCATCTGGTTAAAAGAACACAAATGTAAATTCCAGAGAAGGTGTTATTTTCTGTGATTGAAGTTGCCCCCATTTTGAGGTATCCCTCAGTCCTTAAAACTTCGACTAGTTGACAAACTCACCACGTCGTATGACAAGATTTATTGCTTTTTAGGACATTCCTCGAAGACTTTTCTGCCCTATCTGTAGATGATTTTAAGATATTCTTTTGTTATGCAGCATGTGGAATATTTTTTCACTACTGCAGGATGAAGGATTCTGGAAATGTCTTCAAATCAAACACCCTAGTCTTTTCAAAGTTTGGTTTATACTTTTCTGTGATCATATCTGTGACTTCAATTTAATCAGCAGTACAATCAACCGACAAATGTAAAAATTGATTATATTAAGAGCACAAAGTAGTAGTTTTTGGGTAGAATTTTTTTCTTGAGTGCCATAAAGAGTGCAGTAGATAATATATTATCCTAAGAAGACTATTCAAATCTGAGGTTGTGATTGATGTAAATATGGATTAAGCATTACCCTTTTTATTTTGGTTTCGTATCTTACAGAGGTCCAGGAACCTTATGCAGTGGTGGTGCTTCTGGAGAAAGACTTGATTGTGGTGGATCTGACACAGAGCAAGTATGTGTTTCACTACCACCTTCCAGCAGCTAAGCTACATGTGACTGATAATGAAATGATAGTGATATTATCTCATGAGATGATATGGCCCGGTATCACTTCAGGGAAAACACAATATATACCTTTCATCCATAAGCCAAATCCTGTCATAGTCTGCAACAAAATGAAAGGGTGAACAGACTAATCGGTGTCATTCATATCTATACTTCAGGGAGAAACAGAGGTTAGATGTTGTCATGCCACTTCATGGCTATCATGGTGCTAATGCTATCACTTCAGTTAGATTAATTTATTATCTCTACTGGAAGAAATTAAGATGAAGGTGAAAGGTGATATGTTGTGCAGGTTTGACAGATGAACACCTAACGCTAGGGAATACATTTGAATGGCACTTGTGTATAAATTAGGTCATTTAGTTAATTAGGTTACCTAATTGAAGTTGTTAGATAGAAATATCCTCTGATAATATGTCCAGATTGTGTACCATGCCAGCTCATTGATTAGCTGTTAATTATGTTTAAGATGTTCATTATAAATTAGTGAGTGGCATGCACCTAGAGCTTGTAGATTTGACAGTTAATACAATTGCTAGTTTATAGCAAGTATCTTCACACTAATATTCATAAAGTATAAAGTTTAGTGTCTAGGTTTGGTATTTGTTATGTCATTTATGTGATTGGAGTAGTATTGCAGTAGCACAGCCATATTTTCATGCAAGCTCATAGCTGTGCTATTTTTACCTCACCTGCAACCTCATGACAAAGCAGATAAAGCAGAGGATATGTAAAGAGATGATATTGCAAAATGTCATACCTTTTAGTCATGCTGACCCTGTAAATCAGTGTTTAATGTTTGATGAATTTTATACCAAGAGATTTAAAAAAAAGTATGTGACCCCAATTGGTTATTTTCCAGGTTTTATCAAATTAAAAACAATCCACTATACATCAAATGTTCTGTTATCTCTTTAATGTTATTTCATGATAACATCAACTTTCTTTTCTGCCTCTTCTGCCATGTATCTTGCAGCTTCCCTGTTTTTGAGAACCCTTATCCCATGGACGTCCATGAGTCTCCAGTAACCTGCACAGCCTATTTTGCAGAGTGTCCACCTGACATTATCCCCATCCTCTACTCTATAGGAGCTAAACACAAGAAGACCGGCTACAGCCAAAAGGTAGGGAAGGGGAAATATAAGGGAGGAATACCACTCTATTCTTACACACATTATTGTGTGTTTTGGAATATTTGCCTTTTTTGCCAGGTTCGATCTTGTTTGATCATTAATTATTTTTAAGATATTTGAGCATACTGCAAAGGTTTGAATAAAAAAAAAAATAAACAACTTCCCTGTACATTGTTGACCGATATTATAATATAATATAATAATGGTGCTTGTATAAAGGTCTGCCTGTTCACCCCCACTGCTTTGGTACTTTGATAAGAAAGAAAACATTTCGCATTCTTCTGGTCTCTCAAGGTTACTAACATTAAACTGCAAAGTGAATGTTATTCAACATTTAAGAAAATCCAGCTTCTGTCCAATAGGATTTTTGTGTGTTGTGGAATAAAATGAAATCTTCTGAATAGAGCCCATGGAGAGGAAAACAAAAGATGATGTGATGTGGTTTTCAAAATAATCAACAATCTCTGTCTGTAACCATATCAGGAGTGGCCAGTCAGTGGAGGAACATGGACGTTAGGCTCTCACACCTACCCAGAGATCATCATCACAGGGTAAGCCAGAAATACTGACAGAAATATTTTGAAAGTACGGACAGAGCTTTTATTAAAAAAAAGTCCAAATACTTGTGAACCATTAACACAAGTTTCTGGAGAAAATATAATGTGCCAAGCATCCATCACAATTCTGCATTTCCAGTATGTTTCTCTCACACCGTGACAGGACCAGCTGACTGCGATTAATATCTTGTGTTTATAAGTTTGATTTGGATCTGTGCCAACCTCAGCACAGTCAGCACAGAGCAGCCTGGGGCCATGCTGTAATGTATGGGGTTGGCAGAGATGTTAACCTGTTCTGAGGCATTCACACTGGGTGGTGTCTGCCTCTGGGTAACACTTACAGATATCAGCAGCGATCCAACTACATGAGGCCTATATAAAGATGTTTTCACTGTACTACAGAGTATGAAAAATTCTTTGTTAATAGTGTTTCTATTGTCCCAGAGGTCTTGCATAGATTCCTACACAGTGTAACATTTAACTGCCAGGCTTTTAAGATAACTTCTAAGATCGCTGAAATACGTGCCCATGTTTTCCTTTAATCCTCCCTGTTCAGACTTGGTATTAACATGTGTCTCAGGTGCTCCGATCACAAGTGGACAGTTGGAAGTACAGGTGTGAACACACCCAAGACACATTGAGGATGCATTTGAGATCCGATCACTCAGACCACATTCAGAGGTGGCCTGTGTCACATGCGCTCACATTCTTTTTAGCAGTGTGACCGCAAATGAATCCTGGGCCACACTGAAGGACCACCTACTCAACTGATGTCCTCTGCTACATACTAATTAGTCCCACCACAGTTTTAGAATGAACCAAAAATAGTTGACTATTTCGAATGGCGAAAATCTTATTTCAATGTAGAGCTGTGAGCAGTGCAATGATTACTGCTTCTCCTCCTCTCTCCCTCTCTCCCTCTCTCTCTCTCTCTCTCTCTCTCTCTCACACACACACATACAAACACACTGACAACTAACATGACACTAAAAATAACAATGTACGTTTATTTGCATATAAAGTGAGGAAGTGAGATCCGATCGCAAGTGGTCACTTGAGACATGTGTAGAGATGCATTTCATTGCCTCGTGTGAACTGGCATATTTAGAGCTTTCCACTTTTGATCAGATCACCCAAGATGAATGTTAATGCCAGGTCTGAACAGGGCTTTAGAGTTCTTACACTAACACTGCCCAAAAGACTAAAGAAAAATCTTCTTTCTCTTTGCTCAGACATGCAGACGGGTCAATTAAGTTTTGGGACGCATCTGCAAGTAAGTCTTCTCTCTAAACTCTTTATTCTTGCTTTCTCATTGTCTCTTGCCTATAATGAAGTGATATATTTTGTTCAACTCAGGCTTTTTTTTACACAGCATGCTATGATAAACAATATACTGTATTTTCATGAATTCCACGATAAGTCATTTCAGATTTGCCACGGGCTCTGACCTCAAAGCAAATCAATTGCACCATGGTGATATGAGATGCTCCACAATAAATTAGGCACATTGGCCTTTGTCATTTTCACAGATGGCTACACCCTAAAAAAACCTGAATGTAAATGTGTGATTTTCTTAAAATATCAAAGACTTTTACTTAGGTTGCATTATATTTAGCATTACTTTCTTAATATAAATTGATTGCTAGTGGGACTAGCTTATCCTAGCCTAACCCTAACTGAACCTAACTGTGTTCCGACTAACCATCCCAGCCTACAGCTATCGTATCTTGGCATGCTAGTTTGCTAACATACTAAAGTTATGTGATATTAATATATTAGAACACAATATATTCTTAGATGTAAAGTAATATGTTGGTATTCACACAACGACATATGAAATCTTTTTTTTTTACTTTTCTTATTCATTCCTACTTTCTTACTATCTATTTTTGCCATGAAATAGCCCCAACTATCTTGGATCAATAAATCCTTAAAGTTAACTGTGCACAAACAGGAAGGGCATTTTCAAACACTTTTGCTGTTTTTCTTCTTAAAGGCACAGCACAGTTTTGTGTGATGAGGGGGAAATGGAATATAAATCAGAGAATCGTTATGATAAACACTTTCCCCTTAGTCTCATTACTTATCTAATGCCTTTTATACAGCTGTGCCAATTACAGATGCGCATGGTGAAAATGATTCACCATAAGACCAAAACCAAGAAGTAATTATCTTATGACCAAGTTTGTGTAGACATCATTCAATAAAACTCATCCACTCATGCCACAAAACTCCCCATCTGTCATCCAAAAACAATACAATAATATCATACTGCTGCACTGGGAAACCTATTGGGTTTCCACGACTGGCAGTGTCAGTTTTCTCAGTGTACTCATGTTGCCATTTATAGTATGTTTGGCATTAACAATATGTTCACCAAAATCTCTCTAACCAGTCACACTGCAGATGTTGTACAAGCTGAAGACCTCCAAAGTCTTCGAGAAGCCAAAGCCCGGTGAGGGCCGGGCTGCCGAGTTGGTGGAGGAAGACCCCTTTGCTATTCAGATGGTCAGCTGGTGCCCTCAGAGTCGCATCTTCTGTGTGGTTGGCATCTCAGCCCACATTATCCTGTATCGATTCAGCAAATATGATGCCAACACTCAGATAGTGGTGAGTGAAATGCGAATCAACACAAAAGGGTTTGCATCCTGCTGGATTGGTGCATTATACGGGAATGCATGTGGTTGCAGTTCACTGTAGTAGTCACATGGTTAGTATAGTTAATGTGACTGACCGCTATTATGATAGCGTACTATAGGTACTAAAGATGAATCCATATTTCTGTATCTGTGTCATCCTCAGTCATTAGAAGTACGCCTGCAGTGTGAGCAGGAGGATGTTATCTCTCCATCGGAGAATGAAAACAATCCCTGCTTCTCAGAGCCCAGCTCCCACTCACCACAAACCCACCACCAGCACCCAGCAAGCCCAAGCAGCAGAACACCAGAGGGTCTCAAAGACAGCATCCCCTGCCTCAAGTAAGACCTCTTCATACACATCGTACTGTGGGTTCACGACATCAGATGGAAGCAAATATGATCAATTGATGTGTCCTGTAGTGTGCAGGGAATATTCAGCGTGCTATCAACCAACAACAGAACATTGACCCACCTCTTTTAAGAAATCTTTTTTTTTTTTTTTTTTATTTAGTAGATAAATATAAAGATGAATAAATAGATAAATGTTATATAAGTAAACACTGAACATGAACGGTCTTCTGTTGATTTTTAAAATCTTTTTTTTGTTGTTGTCTGTCCGTCTCAGGGTGAAGGACCGGGTGGTGCGGGTCCCCCCTGGCTACCAGGCAGAGCTGGTCATCCAGCTGCTGTGGGTAGATGGAGAACCTCCGCAACAGATCACCAGCCTGGACATCAACTCTGCCTATGGCCTGTAATTTTTTGCATTTTTCATAAATTATCCATAGTACTAATCAGTTCAATGTCTTTGTTAGTCTGCACTCATAACAGCAATCTCTGTTATAGTTTACAGGTGTATGCACAAATGAATTATAATTGTCATGGTGTAGTGGTACATGGACAATTGTTCAGCTTTACAGTGCTGTCATAACAGCATTATTGGAAGTGAAGTAGATTGTGGAAACTTCACCAAAATTACACCTGAGGGACCAAGAATTGTGGATTATTATAGAAATAGTTTAGTAAACAGGTTAACCAACTGTATAATGTTGCAACATGACCATAGCTGTTTCAAATTGTTCTGACATACAGAAATGATGGATAAGGTTCGAGGTGAAGAACGCCCCAACAAAGTCAGTTTTTTTCTGTCAGGACACATACAGAATGAATGTGTGCATTATATGCATATATAGTAGTTAATATATCCTGAACACGAGGTTAGAACAGTATTTGCTGTTTCCTGTGAGTAGGTTTCAGTTTTCCTGGCATTCAACACCAATCAGAAAAAACACACAATTCATTCTGAGATCATAGCTATAACAGTGAATACACTAAGTGAAGGTCAGGTTGGTATCAACACAACCAGCGGGGTGCAAGGACACCTTTTGTCTTATTTCCTCTTTCGTTTGTTTTATAACATGCTTTATTGTCATATTTCTTAAAGTAACTTATGTTGACTTAAGTAATGGTTGACATTTTTATATATTTCAATAATATTATTATTACAATATGGTATATTGCTGTGGAAGAGAAATTCAATGACTTCCTGAGGTCAATGATTTAAGACCACCCGTATGGTTTTGCTGTGAATAGAAGCTCTGTTTGCAGAAACCAATAAAATCACAGCCCTGTTTTTGAAAAGCTCTTTGGGTCAAGGCAGGGCCGACATTTGCTTCTTTCCACTGAAGCTATTCACAGCTTGAATAGAAATGCCTACACTGATTTCTTTTGTTATATTATTTTTTGCTTCCATCACACATCCTTATGAAAACACACACACTCTCATTTTGACTCATATAAAAGGAAAAGATTTGTTTCTTTGTACTTCACAACAGTACATGACATATTTGACTCATAATACCGATTGTTGTTATAAGCAAAAAACACTGACATCTGTCAAGTGGTGACAGTGCACATAATATAATAGACAAAAAAAAACATCAAATTGTAACATGGTAATGAACATCAACATAAAAACACATGACATGAAAGCTGAAAACTCCACATGACAATTTTTAACAACAATAAATCACTCACATATTAATGTCTTTTCTCATGACTAAAGTCACAATAAAGACGCAAGGCTGCCTCCTCTGGTCATCTTCATCATGGCATGAACATCTACACCAAAGGATTAGTTTGATGATGTTTATTCCAAGTCTTACAAAAATGTTTTGTACCATTTATGAATGCGCATAATGCATAAAGAGACCTCAAGAAACGTATTACTTTGTTGTAGCATCTGAGTGGGAATACCCTCGTCTCTGCATAATGTATGTCAAGTTAATGAAGCTTTGGATATTCTGAAATTGCAAGTTAAAAAGGGGGAAAATGTTTAACGTTGCTATCATTCTTTATATGACCATTATATCAGAGATCACACATGTTTTTTTTGTCCATCACTTTTCTTCAGCTGTTGAGCCTCTAATTTCATTAGAGACAATTTCATCTCTGCTGTTTGTGCTGTAAGGCTCACACTATGTTTAAATGTCACTTATACTGGAAGGGTGGTAATCGTTGTCTTGAAATCGTTGTTTTCATAGGGTACATGACAAAAGCCCTGTCCATTCACTTGGTAAAATTTCCAAATTGGAGACAACACTGTGGATGCTGTTGTCACAATCTGAACCATCTGACCACGTGACAGTAATATAAACTGAGCCAGACATCTGCTTGTTGGATGTGGGAGAACAGTGATGGACTGGGCAGCGGAAAACTGTGTTCCATCTATGTTTTTGCTTCACTTATTTTGTCATTTGTCAATTGCTGTATTGAAAGGCCACTATAGGAGTCATTTGTTGTGAATATTGTCTAATTCTGGTCAGTGCCAGATCAACTGGAACATCTTTTGCACACAGATAAATATAAAAATTACTGCCAACAAGTTTCTTTTGATTAGTCAAGCAAGAGGCTGTACAGAGGCTCATTGGAAATCTGGAATTCATTTTCAAAAACAGCAGCACTAGCACTGTGAGATACAGACACTCCGTGTGAGATTAAGTAATTATATGAAAATGTCGCAGTTAATTTGACAGTGAATGATTGTGCTACATGTTGCACCTTTAATGATATTGAGAATAACCTGGTGAAATGAATCTGCGAACAGTGAAAATGTCCTCCATTTAAATTCATATGTGTGTGTGTGTGTGTGTGTCTGTGTCTGTGTCTGTGTCTGTGTCTGTGTCTGTGCATGTGCCTCCTTGCTGTGTGTGTGTGTGTGTCCAGTTTGGCGTTTGGGAACTGTAACGGCCTAGCAATAGTGGACTACTTGCAGAAAACTATCCTGTTGTGTATGTCAACACTGGATCTGTATGGAGCTGCTGACCCCTACCAGCGCCTTACCCGCTCCCCCCGCCGGAATAGACAGTCCACCTCAGGTAGCACACACACGTCTTGGATCCTGCCACACACATACATGTACACAACTAATACTCACTGTGCATTCACACAAAAAGGTGCCAAAAGCGTAGTCATTACATACAAATTACTGTGTCTTACTGTCTCATCTATTTTCTATTCTCCTGTCCTCTTCTCTTTTTTTTATCTCTACTCTTTCTCTTTCCCTTTTCTTCTGTCTCCTACCTCTGTAACTCTACTTCCTTCTAAGACTCGACTGATCAATCAGGCAAATCTGTTCATGATCTGAAATCAAAGATGAGGGTGGTGTAATTACATTCGCAGTATACTTGATAAGTACCACGGCTGTTAAACTCTTAACTAAATCGAAGTTGGTGAGAAGTAACTGAGTATACTTTTACTCAAGTACAGCACATTTTTCAGGTACTTGTAGAACATGTACCTCAGACCTCTACTTGAGTATTTCTGTTTTCTGCAAAATTATACTTAAACACAGAGAAAAAATATTTTACTCTTTAATCCACTAGTTTTATCTGACAGTTAAAAAACTTGTTACTTTAAAGTTTGCATACACATTATTTTACATACCAAGAATATAATGAGTCTATAAAATATTATGCATTCTTGCATGTATGATGCATACAGTAAAATTATGGCCAATAATATAATAGTTCAACTTAGCTTTATCTCCATCATCTATAATGTTAAAGTGCTTGGTCATTTTGCTGCTCCATGTTTAATGAGGCATGTTTTTTCTGATAATATTTATCAATTTATACTTAATTTGTACATTTTACAAGATTTTTAATCTGAACACAATACTCTGAATACAATATAGAATATATAATAATATAACACTCTGAAAGGACAACGCTGCATAACAGGTACATTACCTTTGATATTTAAGTATATTATGCTTCTTTTGTCTCTTTTTAGGTCATTTTTACCTTGAACAAAGTGTTTTCACATGCTAAAATAAAAGATTGAAAAGAAAGAGAAAAGCCTAGGTTTAGGTTTGGTTTAAGCCTAAGGTTAGTTTTATTGTCAGATATAAATTATCTATCAGAGGCTTTTCCACTCTGATACAAAAAATATATATTTTGAAGTGTTTTGGCCTGAGTTAATATGAAAAGGGTGAACTTAAGAGACATTGACTATTGGCACAAAATACAGTGTGTAATCCCAAAAATAGTGCAACAACAACATCTAGTTGAATTCAAGAATGGAAATAATTGTATCAGCATTCAAAAGCCTGCATCAGTCCAACTCTGTTTCTTCCCTCTCCTCTCTTTGCTCCTTTTCTGTCACACTATGACAAACAAAGACAAAAACACTCGTCCATCTCAGTATGCCTGTCACAGATCTGCACTATGATATGGAGTGCATGTTAACAGGCTGTATGTCATTCCACGTCGGCATTTTTATGCATGTTATCATTTGATTTCTCTGTCCTTTCTGTTTTTAGTCCTGCTTGAGCGTAGATCTGTAGTCAAAAGCCACAGAGGTCTTGTTGTACTTCCTGACCCCTGCCTCCCTTTTTTCTGCTACTGTTCTTGGCTGGTGATGGTCTCTCCTCAGGCTGCCTCTTATTTATACTAACACACAGTATGAATATTCAACCCCACCACACAGAAGTTATCGTGTACAAAGCACAATTTAATTAGATTTTATGTGTCTAAGGCCCTTTAAGCAATTTAAAGTACTGAATTTTTGTGGCTGAAAATGCTTTACAGGTATTCAGGATTTGTGTGAAGGTTAATATTAAGTTAGATGATGGGATGGATGATTTTGAGCTTTAGAGCCAACTCTTTTCATTTGCTGTTGCATAAGTGCTTTTATTGACCACCACAGCACTTATCATTACCAACTTCCTCTTTTTTCAGTCTTCCTGTGTTAGGTCTTTAAAATCAATTTTATGATGGAAGAAAAAATAAAAACAGGCAACTGTGCCCTTTTTCTGTACCCCAGGTGGTGGTGGTAAGATATTGAGCACTTGCTTTTCTGGAGTTAATATATCGCCCGAGACAGAACTTCAAAAACATAGTCAAAAGACTAAGAGCCGCCCGCTGGTCTCTTCTGCTTTTGTTATATTCCAACTTGTGAGAAAATAGTTTCCTGTCCTTTCCACAACATTTTTAGCTGTTATCACCACACATATGTGTATTCTATATATACCTGTCAGTTAAATGTAGTTATTCATGTCATTAAATGATGCTTAGTTATTGATCATTTTAGGTGTGTTTGTCCAGTTGTAGTGTAGTACATAATTAACACCAGCCTTCATATGTTAGGACAGTAGGTCTATGGCAAATACAGTAGCATATGAACAAAATGAAATGTAAACAAATTATTTGATACAGCAAGAGTTTGATGTTACTTTGTAAGTAATCACATGTTCCCTGTTAACACAGTAGTTTACTTCTTTTGCAAATGACCAATCACGTCAGCGTTTCCATGGTTTGCAGGACTAGCGGGTATTTCTTGTCTGTCCTCCCCTGACACTAACTCGGTTACTGCTTGCACTCATTTTCTTTTCCACTCTAAGCCTGTGTGTTCTTCTCTCTCCCCCTTCCCTCCCTTTTCCTTCCCTCCCTTCCCTACATCCTAAACTGGTATAACTCCATTCCTTCCCCATGCATCCTTCCTCTCATACTTAACTTTCCACCATAACCTTTTTTCTTTCATTTCTCTCCTTTCTACCTACTGCCCCACACCACTTATACACCTTTGCTACCTTTCTCTCTTTTCCCACCTTCTTGTCCTCTCTCATTTCTCTTTGCCCTGAATCTCCACCTACACTCCTACTCTCCATCCTTTCCACCACTCCTCCTTTTCCTCTCACCCTCATTCTCCTCCTCCTCCTCCTCCTCCCACCTTTTGGTGACTCTGTGGCTGCTGATGTGGGCATGTGGGCCTGCCTGACAGAGTTTTGCATGCGTGGCCTGTCTAACTTTTACTCAGATTCAAAGAAAAGGATCCGTACATCCTATCAGAGTAAGTCTGGCCTTCCTAAAGGCTGGGGGGCTCTGTGTGTGTGTGCGGGAGGGATGGGGAGATGGGGGGGACATTCTAAGAC
This sequence comes from Seriola aureovittata, assembly GCF_021018895.1. Lineage (NCBI taxonomy): Eukaryota > Metazoa > Chordata > Actinopteri > Carangiformes > Carangidae > Seriola > Seriola aureovittata. The sequence continues at coordinate 19,830,468 of NC_079374.1, forward strand.
AACAGGATTGATAGAGATGGTTGCCATAGAGATTTTGAAGGGATGATGTCGGCTGAAAGCAAAGGGACAAACCAAAGAGATGATTGGAATGAAAGTGGTTGTTTCTGATCTTACAGCAGAATATCATATCTGTATTTTTCCATACAAAATAAACCGGCCTATTCCAGTCATGTCCAGCAGTATGTCCTTTGCAGAAAGAGTGCCACTCCTTTGAGTCTGTTAAGTGAGGGCAGTTATAAATATTATATGATACATTTGATGTATATTTTAACTGAAGAATATTAAGTGGGGTGAATAAAGCCTTGTTCATCCACTGCGCCCAGCGAAACCATAATGTGTACTTTGAGTCAACCATTACAAAGGAATTATTAATTTTATTCCCCAGTAAAGGTTTAATCAGAGTCCCATTAATGCCAGTCATCTGTAAGGCCATTGGAAATGATTGAAGGAAAATTTGCATAAAGAAGTTTTGCCGGAAACTTTGACTAAAGAGAAATAATTAAATTAATCAGAATTTTTTGAACTGTGACAACTCAGTGAAGCTGTTAATGAAGCCATAATGAACACGTCTTAAACACCCCACATTTCTACTCAGACTTGAAGGAAGAAGAAGTAGAAATTTCCACATTTGTGTTGTTTTTTTCAATAATTAGTAAGCATGACTTCTCATTATGGCTTGTGCCTGGTGCATGATCAGATTTGATGTTTGTTCTGTTTGGTGTTCTGATCGTATTTGCCACTTTATCACAAGATGCACTACATTCTGTAGTTGTGTACTCGTGTGATATTTACATTGTATTGCCGACCCATCGGAAATTCAAAACCAAAGAATCAAATAGACTGTAGTGCAGGTAACACATGGATTCAGCCACGCTGCTCCCAGGAGACAAAATGGATTCTTCAAAATCCACTGGGTGGATTTTCAGTAAAGACCTTGGTCCATACAATATCATCCTTTCATAAATAATAATAAAATACTGGGAAATAACTATGTAACTTATTAGATGATTGACCAAGGATTTCTGATTGTTTCTTGGGCTCTGTGTGGCTGACATCAACCAAGTCTGTACGACCGACAAGATTGAAATAATCTGACAGACTTTGTGTATTCTACTTCTTCTTCTCGGCTGCCATTGGCTGCGGCAGGCCTTACTGAACTCTCTGACAACCAGCAGTCCATTGACATGGAGAGAAGCAAGTCGCCCACTTCAGGTAACCTGCTCACACACACACACACACACACACACACACACACACACACACACACACACACACACACACACACACACACACACACACACACACACACACACACACACACACACACACACACACACACACACACACACACACACACACACACACACACACACAACACACACACACACACACACACACACACACACACACACACACACACACACACACACACACACACACACACACACACACACACACACACACACCACACACACACAGCCAAAGTCCATCTTCCATGTATGGAAATGTCTTCTGTTATTTGCACGCAGAAGTTTAGCCTGTGGACACCTCCCCCGTCACCAGAGCATCTTCACTTGATAAGAATGGCAGCTGTTTAACATGACAACTGTCATTCAGCATTGTTATACGGATGTTTTAAAATCAAATTATTGAAGAATTGCTGAAAACCTATTCAGTAAAAAGCTGTTGATTTAATGTTATCAGACTGTTTGGTTGAAGTATATTGTGATCTATCTGATGCATTTTATCACAGCTTCCCGCTGGTTTTCCTTTATTCCATTGCTGTGTAATGACTATATGTTACCATAAAGGTAAGCAAGAGAAAAAACTTTTCTTACACTTTTCAACTGTCCCTCTTTCTTTTCTTTTCTTCTTTCATGTTTGTCCAATTCTTCTTTTCTTGGACTGAGTGATAAGTTCTGCCACGGTTGTGAAGGATCTGGGAGGACTGAGCCAGAATCTCATGTGCAGAGAGAATAAAAGATAAACAGAGCAAAGGATAGGGGTGGCTCAAGAGAGCAGGCCCAATTACATATATACCATGAACTGATGTTGATACAACAGCTGACAGCAGTGGTGATAACCTACAGTTGATAAGAAGTGGCAGTAACTCGCACCATTTTATAAGATCAATGCTTAAACATCTGAGATTAGATAAGAACAGTTCTCAAAATCATTTAAATATTTATTTTAATCATCCATAATTTATTATAAAAATCTAATTTGCACTGATGTAAGTTCAATACTTGCTGGCCAGTTGGTGCGCAGCAGTGCTTGACTGGATGTAGCATTAGATGCTAGAGGATGTGTAATGAAATGGACATGCTTACTTAGAGGGGCATGGGCTGATGAAGCATATAATGTAAATGCCCTTCATATTTGTAGTGAATGTTGTATGAATTTGCCTGCTTCCGGGTTCAGAATCACCCTTAAGAGATGTGATGGTACACTGGAAGTGGAGTACAAGAGGTAAACTTACAATATGAGAGGACTGGCTCGTAATGATTATCACAGACTGAGTAAATGTGTGATGCAAAAGACAAGAATCTTTGAGATCTTTTATAGAATGTCGAGGTGTGTGTGTGTTTTTGGAGACAGGGCAGATGAAAAGAGAGTTTATGATTGCAAAAAACGGCCAGACAGCATACTATGGGGAGTAAATTCAGAACTTAAAGGTCAAATGGACAGAGTGTAAGGGTGAGTACATCGGTGCTTAAGCAGACATGCTGTGTCCCCAAAGCTCTGTCTGCTTTATAGGGTTTGAGTTTCCACAAAATTTATTTTAAACTAACTTTTTACATGTTTTTAAGGAAACAGAGAACAATTTAACATTATCCTTTTGCATCTCTCAGAAATAACACTCTGTTAAACCTGCCAACAGAAGGAGGATTATCGGAAATTCTGAAACTCTGTGTAATTAAGTTATACTTGTTCTGGGAAAATGTGATCCCAAGGGGGAAGTGGGAGATGTTTGAGTATTAAAAATATCATCTCTTAGAACTAAGCAGAGGTACAGAGAGACAGTGTTTTGTCACAAACAAGGATAGGCCACAGCTGATCTATGAATAATAACATGTCATTAGCTGGTGATAAATTCATACATTTATCCTGAGGAGTCTGTCAGTGCTGAAGCATGATAGTGGTGCCATTGTGTGCAAATATTCAATTAGTCTGATGTGTTTTACAGAGAATAGAAGCCTTGAGGATTTTTGTCAACACTAACTCACTTTGTATGCTTCTGAAAAAATCATTTGATAGTGTTCAGGCCACCAGCATGGCTGCTGCAGTGTAAAGCTGAGATCTGAGCTTCCCAACTGCCCGTACAGGTGGTGAGCCCACTTGGCTCCATGTTGCCTCGTATGCCTCATTTGTCCACGTCTTTGACTGACTCATATTCTGGCTGCTCATCTGAGACACTGTCCATGTGAAATCCTCCCAGAGTCACAGGGACACACAAATGCTTTCTCTCTGATAGCATGGCAATTCCTTGAGGGAGGAGTGTGTGTCCATTAGGGGGGAGGGGGAGCTCGGAATAGTAGCTTATCTGATCGGGATGTCTCTCAGACATCTCCCTCTCAGACATCTCTCAGACATCTCCCTTCCAGGTGTGTCTTTGGTGTTTGATTGTTTTTAAAGTGTGATTATTTTTGACAGTTTTTGCTCATTCAACATCGTTGTAAATGAGAGCAACCTCAACAAACTTCTCAAGCATAAATAAAGGTTTGAATGAATCAAAAGTATCCTAACCCAGATAAACAGGTGAAAATAGATAGACCGACATATACGGTGTATCTTGCACCAACCTTTTCTTTGTATCGACAGAACCTGGTTCTGCAGCAGAGAATAAATCAACAGCAGACTGGTTTATGGAAGTTTAGTTTTGCTTTTTATATGTCAGGTGAACTGAAGCCAAAAATTTCTACAAACTGAAAAATGAAACCTTATCCTCTTATGATATTCCAACTGATGCTCATTGACAGATACCACAGAAGTGAAGATCTTATTTCCCAGTAGCACAGTAAGACCAATGTACTTCACCTGCAGGAGGCTAAATAATGTGACTCAACAATGACTCATTTTGCTTTCATAACATTCAGCTGCTCCATTATGGAGGACTGCTACAGCGTTGTTGCATTGCAGAGTATGAAGGCAAAAAGCTTCTTTTTCAAGCCAAATACTAGAATGGCACTCAGTAGAGCCCATACCTCTGCCAAGGCCAAACAATCCCACTCTTGTCTTGTGAAATCCAGATTATTATATGGATCTGCACCAAATTGTAAAAACCCATAGATCTCAACACCATAAATATGCCTGAGTCTTTTTACATCAATATCCATAAATTACTTCTTGACAAATTGGTGTGAAGTGGTGAAAAATGCCTTATCTCACAATGTTAAGGAAAAAGATTAAAAAAATTCCTGGATCCAGCATCAAAATTGAATGGGCTCTTCCCTGGCATACGGCCCATCCCTCCACCAGGTTGGTGTAAATTGGTTCTATATTTTTTGCATAATCCTGCTGACAAAAACAACAAACAGACATGGGTGAAAACATAATCTGCTTGGTGGAGGTAATAATGGCAAAGCAGAGATATACTTTCACCTCATCCTCCTTTTTTGAGGTTTCTGAAAGGGTGTCCATGTTTTCTTTAATGACAAGTGGATCTCTTTTAGAGAGATTTTAACGGCCATGATCATGATCTGTACAAATGAACTGGACCTGTCCATGTTGCAAGTCTTTGTTAGAGCTCCAGAGTCATAACCTCAGATTTGAGCAGCTTTCTCATGTTGTATTACTGCTAATTCACAATGCTGTTTGATGTCTCATTAAGATCTTCAATCATCAACAGCACCTCTGTGGCTTCCTCTTTCTGTATTGTGCAGGACACAGAAATCGGCTGTAACCCTTCAGCCTTTTGTCTTTTTTGTCTGTTCTGACACTTTTACTCTCCAGCCTTGCCTTTGAGCCCCTTAAGGAGAGCATATGAACAGGATAACAGAACCAGGACAAGATGTTCTTTTCTGTCTTGGCAGGGAGTCTTTCAGCATGGTCATTTTGTCCCATTACAGGCCTGCCATCTTCTAATTAGAGAGCTGGAAGAAAGGAAGAATTATGGAGAGGTGGATAGGAACAGATACAGTATGTGTCTTGTTCACTAACATTTACAAAGAGAGGGGGAAAAGCAATCAAGACAGAAATGTTAATAATGGTTAATAGCAGTCAACCTAACTTAAAATATCAGATTAAGTCACGCTGATCCAACAGGTTTTGTAGATTTGTGACGGCTTAAAAAATCTTCCAAACCTGATAAGAGTGATAAAAATACATTTAAAATACATTTAAACTGGCTATGGCTGGAGACAAATGAGACAGCACAGCAGATAGTTCATGGTTTGTTTCCTCCTGCTGAATATAAACTTCCACCCTTCTCCACGGCCATTAGAGGCTGTCTGGCCGTCCCTGGCACACCAGGTGTTCTATGTCTGTTCAAAGCCATATACAGGCTGTGGACAGCTTATTAAGGAAGCCAGCCATCGTCCTGATTCACCCTGTGTCAATAACTGCAGGCGTCTCTCTCAGTTCTTCTTTGCACATCTTTCCCTCTCTTTTTTCCTGACCTTTTTTCTATCTTCCTTTTGTCATTAGGCCCAGTAATTGGCCCTTCTCCTCCTCGAAAGCTGTCCCCTTTCTCACCCTTTTGTTGTTTTTTTATGTGCTGAGGTCTGTTATTTTGGGGTTATGACTTACATTTCCTCTTGGAGCTTTATCGTATGTGTGGCTGTAGCAGGGCTTACTTGACCAGGCCCAGCTGGATGGACTAACCAGCAGAGATGCCAGTGATGAGTACCTGACCTGGCAGGATATATTTAGAAGTGGGCACATCAGGGGAGAGATGGGGGAGGAAATAGCTGAAACTTTACAGAGTGGTGAACTGATACCACCTGCACAGCTCCCTGCAACTCATGGTGGTTTGATAACCTTAAGCCCTCCAACATGTTTTTGAATTACTCCAAGGGTATTTTAGATTCATCATTAAGCGTGCTATTTTACTGCTACGACTTAATCGGTTTATTTTTTCTGAAAAAGGATTAAAAAAATGTTAGGATTTTTCTGTAAACACAGTGATCCACACAACAAGTCGTGATGTGGAGTTACAACTAAAATCATGGTACACTGAATTTGAATTTGAAAAGTGGTCTAGCTGTTAGATAATACGTTCAGTTAGATTTGGCTGCATTCTACTCAACAGTATTATCACCACTGCTAAAACTGGGAATTAACTAATTCACACTTGAAGCTTTTTTGGTTGCATAAATGTGAGAGAACCACCCTTTTATTTATTTATTTCTTTACTACAACTACCTTCTGTCCAGCCATACCAAATTTCAGACTTAACCACCACAGTTTCAAACAGTATTTGCTCTGCCACATAATGTTGTTTGTCAAAACCACACGTCATCTATTCCTAGTGCAGTTTAAAGTTCTGTGCTTCAGGTGCTACTTTTCTCAGAGCAGTTGGGTAGTCAGCAATGACACACAAAGCTGTTTTCACCCCAGTGACTATGTTTATATTGGATGGGGGCAGAGAAAGAGAATTGGTGGGAGCAGGTAGTTGTTAACAAGGAATTGCATGAACTGTTTGGCTCGATGGTGTTGCCATCTCTCCTGTTGAGTTGCATTTTGTAAACTTGAGTTGTGTAGAATACAGAGTTGCAACCGACACAAATGGGGCCTTTGTTGAGCGTATTGTCTATACTAATTCAGTGTTCTGTTTAGTTTTCTGGTGACAGTTGTCTGTAACTCTTGCTGTTAGACAATATGTTGAAGCAGTCACAAAGTATGTCCGGTTAGCAATAGCTCAAGAGGAATCTTTTCATGTGTGAATTCATTTGAAATATGGGTCTGGTGCTGGTATTGAGACTCTAAGATTAAGCATTTTCATACTCCTTATGTCATGTGAATGACCTTACAGACATAAAGGCTGTAAATAGTCTACACTGGACATGTCACACTAACAGCCTGTCAACAGTGCACGGCCTCTGTCAGTGTTCCCACTGCAGTCAGAAGCTTTTTAGCCAGAGTCTCAGATGCTGGGTCACAGACATGAGCACTGGCAAAAAATTTTGGCAGTCTGCTTTAGCTTCTGCTGTTTCTTTTGCGTTTTCAATTATGATCATGACTGAAGCAGCTGAAGGTAGGAGATGTGGTAGTGTATGTTTGGAAGTAAAAAATCTTACCAGGCACCTCAGGTCACCATGGCATGTGTGATAAATCTTAAGGACTGGCTGGCTGTATGCAGCTGGTGATGGAAATGTTAATGTTAAGTAAAAATGTCTGACTTAGAGATAGAAACACAACATTCGTGGTGTTGTAAAAAATAGTGGTGATCAGGTGTAGTAAAAGTAGTAGTAGTAGTAACACTGTTGTTTGTGATAGTACTAGCTGTGCTTGTGAAAAAGTTTGAGTATCATATTGCAGTATAATACTGTAGTTCTTAACCTTCCTCTTAACCTTTTTGTTTTCATAACCTCTCAACTGTTTCCCTCCCTGTTGCCTGCAAGACTCTCTTCTCCCCACTTCACCCGCTCTGTCTGCCTCTCCCCTGTTGCCCTGAAAAATCTGTCTGTTCTGTTGGATCTCCTATTCCAGTACATTACCCAACATCCCTTCACAATGAGCCACGCGTCCTGCCAGAGCCTGTGGCCAGTCTGAGATCCAGCCACTGCAGTCCAGTCTTTTACTTACTGGACAATGGTAAGAAGAGGGATGTCTGACGGGTCTCACCCTCTTCATGGACATCCGCTTGTGTTTTTTATTTTATGGCAATAATGCAACAAGGGGCGGGGAGATCGGATAATTGGATTGTTTTTTGACAGGTGGTTGGTTCGCTGTTGCACCTTGCATGCTAACTCTGCTTCCACACTGTGAGCAACATCAAGAGCAAGACACTAGAAGCCCTTCATTCCTTACACAAACACAGAAGTGGGAAAGTAATTAATTTAACACTGGTGGCTTTGAAAAAGCTGTCTATGGTAGAATCTTTCATGGTCATTAACCATCAAGAGCAAATCCGATTTTTCACCTTCTCAAAAAAACAGATTTGTGTAGCTGGAGTAAAATGGAAGATAAGTCAATTGCCACCATTTGGAGTTGATAGAAAATTTGAATGCAATACTACCAACATCATATGACATAAAACATCCTATACATTGAGGCAGACAGGCGGTGGGTGGGAAGAGGGTCCTTGTCTTTGTTGCTGCACTGGCGACTCCTACTGGTTGGTTAGCAGTTAGCAGTAACAAGGGCTGCAGTGTATAGGGACTTGGATAATACAAACTTAGAGAAACTGGGGAAATAAATCTCACAAATGAGCAAAAAAATTATCACTAAATCGGATCCTCTCGCATGTCGATCGGTCACAACAGAGTGACCCATCAACCAAGTTGCTTGCAGTGTAAACAAGCTGGCAGGGGTTGTGTTTCTAGGAGTACACTGTCTGATGCTGCTTTGTCAATGTGTTCCATGCATTTGTGCAGACGACTGCTGGTGTTGCATTGTCTCTCTGCCCCAGCTGCGGGGCGGTAGACGTTGTGATGTTTGTTGTATGTGCCAGATCTGGGCCTTGACCTTGGATCCTTCATCATTCGGCAAATGCTGCAAGGCAGGCAGGCTTAGCAAGAGGAAGGGGTTGTATTCCAGCTGGGTATTTCTCCTCTTCGCTCATCAGAGCCTCTAGTGCTTCATTCTCTGTGATGTTAATGATTGTGCCTCCACTGGAACAACACATCTTTGTCACGAAAGGACAACATGCTACTTCACCATATCGTGGTGCTCTGAATGTCTCTAATCGTGTCTTTCTGACTGTGTGTCATTTAAACCCATAATCTCATCTTGTTGTCCTCTTCACTAACATTCATCACCGTCTCACCTCTCATCTATAACTGCATGGTGCCCACTATGTGGCCGGCTCCATCGCTGATAAAAATGACTTCAGCTTGCTTTGTGCGTTTATCAGTGTTGTAGCCTGATCAAGTACAACATTAGCTCCATTTGGGATCTCAGCATTCCATATGTTACTATAATTCTGTCAAGACCTTTGGAAACACTTCTCAGTCCAAATGTTTTTTTTCTTTTCTCTAAAGGTATTTTCATCTTCTCACTAGTATCTTGTGTGTATTGTTTGTCAGAAAGCAAACATTTTTCTCTGCCATGGGCTAGCACAGAGGAAAAAGAGCCAAGCGGAGCAGCGCATTTTATGAAAATGTTGAAAATCGGTTTTGCCCAAGGCAAGCACTCTGTCAATGACGTCATGAAACACCTTTAAAGGTACTGCCCACTGCGCCACCAGGAAAAAAACATTTTACTTTCGCTTTAGTTCTGCATCGGGAACACTACGTAGTAACGTATGGAGTGCTGAGGTCACAGAGTCCAACATAAACTGCTGTCGTACATGTGTTATAATATTGTCACATAAACAACAAGATACCAAACTTGGAGTAAGAAGTCTGACTGTGAAAATAATGCACATTCATTTTAGTGATAATACTATTAATCAACACAGACCATGTGAAGTTCTCATATTTTGACACAAAACTATCATGTTGCTCATTCGACCAAAGTTAGTATATAGATTCAGTGAACATGCAGCTATATTAACCCATGGTAATAAATGATAATACATGCAGTGTTTGTTTGGGTATTCGTATTCACAATAAACATTTTATGAACTGCTAATGTAGCCAGTGAACTGTTAAACAGAGGGACCATCTGTGTGAAGCAGGTTTATTATGAGAACATTTTCTCTATCATTGTATCTTTAACACTGCATATTTCATGTGGTTGCAGCAGCATCTGGTCCCCATGTTTTATTATGAAGGACACACACACACACACACACACACACACACACACATGCAGATCTCATCTATTATCTTATTATTAACACTAATCCAAAAAAGGCTTTACTTGTTCCTATAAGAAATGGAAAAAGAAATTAATTGATTGAGAAATTCAGTTAGAATACCATGCCACCCTAATTTCCTCCTCTTCAATAAAGGAAATATATTTTTCCTCCAAATGACCTTTGATACTGAGCTGCCTACACAGCCCTTCACAGCAAATAAAGCATTTGAAAACCATAGGAAAGAAAAAAGTGGATTTAAAGAAAATTTCCTCTGCTGTACTCTTTTCTTTTCTGATATACTCTGTGGCAGAAGGATTGAAACCTGAGTCAACATTTTCTTTCAAAGGAATCAGTGATGATTCCTTTGATGCATTTTCCAAATGTAAAGTACAATTGAAATGTTCAAGATTATAAAGAATGCAAATTCATTGTCATTCCACCTGATCTTGAAATTTATCAGGCGTAAAACATCACCCCGTATCTTCCAAAGAAACAATGAAATATTGCCTTCTTTTTGAGAGGGAAACCGACTCATAGCATCTCAACTTTGACCTTTGCAGTTATCTACTTACTGCAAAATGCTTGCAAAATGTTTAAACAAGTTATTTTGTTGCCTCCAGTGTCTGACTGTGATTTTTGTATTGACGCCCTGAGGTGTCACTCTGTTTGTTTGTGCTTCCATGTCAGAAATCCCAGGCCTTCGAAAATACAAAACTGACATATTTCAGTCAAGACCTTGATCAAGGTGGATCAGGTTTTAGAACCGGCACAGTGTTTAACATCCAGAGTAAATTCAAATATGTTCTTCTTGCCTTGTGTCAACAAGACAACGACCAGTAGTTGTAAGACACACAATGCTAAGTAGTGAAATAACAGAAAATATAGCCCCTGCTCCAAGTGCTTGAATGTGTCACTGGACAATTTTTACTGGGTATTACTGATCTTGTAGAAATAGCTGGGAACACTGGCCTGGGACAACAATGGAGCATGCATTTTGAAATATGCCTGCCATGTGCAACTGCACCAATGTGCATGTTCTGGTTCTTTGTTAATTTTGAGTGATTCCATTTTGTTTGGTTTGAGTTTTTTTTTTTTTTTTTTTTTTTTCGTTTTTGCACTTTTGTCATTCTTTGACTTAAGATTACACCAACTTAATTTTTTTTTTATTATTTATTATTATTTTTATTTGAAAGGATTAACTGGTGCTTTGTTTCCTATTCTTTTGTTTCAGTAAAGGGACCCGGCAGAAAGTTAAGTCTGCCAACAGATCTTAAGACTGATCTTGGTACGGTAGGCGAAAGCCAGCAGTTTTCACTTGATTTTCTTTGAATCATTTAGTTTCTGTTTTTGTCGTGTTTATTAGACTTTTATGTTGCTTTAGTAGTTTTTATTCCCACTCAAACTTTCTTCTTTCAGTTTACTTGTCACTCTCTCCTCCTGTTCAACCAGCCCATGAGAGTGTTGGCCTGACGTTTTCGTCCATTTTGCTCCTTTAATCTGTTTTAATTTAAATCTTTTGTATTTGTTTCTTCTACATTTTGCAAGTGTTTATAAAGGTGATTTGTAATTCATACCCATGTTTAAATTTGAGGCTTTCTATCGCTTTATCATGATTGGACCATCTTCTGATTTTACGCAACCTTTCCTCCATTGACAGCCTTGCTCTACAGTGATTGGATCACAAGCTAACTCTCTCATTTTAACTGGATCATTTCTCTCTTAAACAGTCTTCTTTTCATTGTAACTGGATCATCTGCTTTACAGATACTGAGCGTTCCCCCCATACATCTGCTACATACACATCACAATCTCAGGTTTCCCTTTGCTCTGCTTCTGCAGTGTCACACATGCTGTCCCCTCTAAAAACCTTCTGCTTCTTTAACACAAAATGTGCCAGTGCTTACTTATTCCCGTGACTCATTTAATAACTTTATTTTATTTGACAGATATAAAAAGATGCTTTTGTTCTATTTTATTTTTGAAGCGCTTTTGAAGCTCGATTTAAAACTTAATCTTTGAAGAGAACAACCATGTATGCCTCAACACACGCTTAGTGTCTGTCATCAACAAGAGAACATTTTAGGCTCATTTCCTGTGAGGTTCAAACTTGTAGGACTCGTAGTAGGACTTGTCAGTAGGACGTATGTTGTCAGTAAAAGGGCAAAAATACTTGTTTATTAGTCTTGTACCTTGTTAGTAGCTACACTATGAATGTGGGTTTTTGTCAACAGTATTATAGAGAGATCGCACGTGTGTGAGAGTGTGTGTGTGTGTGTGTCTGTGTTTGCGTGCGCGTGCATGTGCGTGTGTGCTCAGTCTTGATGCATATGTGTAATAATCCGTCCGTTGTTTGGGGAGTGTGCGTGTGAGGATACAGTGCCATTCTTTCTGCTGTGTAGTTTCCTGCAGAACATTTCGAGGCAAATGACTGATTGGCTGCATCTCTGTTTGAAATTCACAAAAACAAAACAGTCAGAAACGCAGTGGTGTCGTCACGCAGCTCTCACATTGGTTGACCCATTATTACCCTCAGTTTCAAATCCCTGCGTTGCCTCGGCCTGTCCTGCTCTGAAACTATGTGAGTGTTGCACGCAGACTGGAGGGCTACCCGGAGCTTTTCATCTTCACTTTGAAACTGAATCTTTTGTGCATCAATGATCTGATCAGGAGACTAAATGTGATATAACAGACATATGATCAGTGTCAAATACTAAGAGGACAGTGGCAGGTGGTCACTTTCTATTGTTTTTACTATTTAGCACAATACTGTTCATCCTCATGCTTCATGAGTTTCTACACAGGAGAAGTAAAGAGAGGAATGGTTAAAAAAAAACATGGAAATCTTCAGTCACAACTTCCTGTCAACCCTAAATCATTTTAACTTTGTTTTTTTCCTACTACAGAGATGTCACTACAGAAGAGGGCACTGTTTTATTTACTCACCACTCCAGACAAGTGAGAATGAGGGCACTCAGGCGTTTGGTATGGAGCTGTTATTTGCGGCTGTCTTAGCAGCTTTTGTGTCTTGCCAACTAAATTGCAGGCAACACAGATCCACAGAGTGCACTCAAGCTACACAATCTTGTTTTGCTTATTTTTGTCTCATTAATAAGGTTTGGCTGTAAACAAATTATTTTGCTCACACAAAGAAGCACTGTACATTAAGTAAGGACAAAGCTTCCAATAAACTCAGTCCCTGAGGAGAAGCCATGTAATTCCAGAGAGTAACAAGTGTTTTCTGTCGGCACAATCGGTAGCTAATTGTTTAGCCCAACCATCTTAACTGGAGTATTAATTTGCTTTAGAATAATAAAAAAAGAAGAGTTTTTATGTTATTTTCTGTTCCTTTGATCTTCACTTGAAGATTTTTGTTGCAGCCAGTAATTCAATAAAGCTCCTGACCTTCAAAAGAAATAAATAGTGTCTGCTAAAAACAGAATTGTTTTCTTCAAAAGTTTTCTAACAATTCACAAAGAACATAAAGAAACAAAGTGGAGATGAAACAAGCCTTTTTTCTTTTCTTTTATTTTCATATCTCTTTCCTGACACAAACTGGAAGAAACTGCGCTCACAATTTGTCTCTGTATTTTACTCCCTTTTCTTTTGCCCCGGCATCTCCTCCCTGCTCATACTAACTTAAAACCACTCTCCGACACTTTCACGCTCACTCTTGCCTTCGCTTTCTCCCTCACCACCATCTTTCTCTTTGTCTTTTCTGATTTTCAACATTGGCTTGCTTCTCTCTAACACTGCAAAGATTTCCGTCTTCATAGGTCATGTAGTGTATTGCTGAACTGATGTATTAAGTCTGCTTTTTTTTTTTTTTTTTTTGAACCGATAGCATTATCTCCCAATAGGGTCAGAAAACACCAGCTATTTCCTCAAAACGGAATTTTCTCCCCTCATTGGCAGATATCTCCCTTGTTTAAAAGAAGATTTCACTTCTCAGACTAAATGACTTGTGATGATGGATATTGCAGTAGTGGATTAGAATATGTTTGAAAGTTTCATTATTTCCCTCTTTGTATTGTTTGCTAATGCTTTGCCGTTGTTACAGATCATGTCAATGGACATTGCACTAGCCCCACCTCCCAGCCCTGCTCGGCGGGGAAGCCTCGCGTCCCAATGGGTCCCGAGGGACCACGGCTTACCCGCAGAGGCCCTGGCCGACCGCCCTTCCGCAAGGCCCAATCTGCTGCTTGCATGGAGATCTCTTTGCCTGTGTCCCACACTGAAGGTGTGTGCTTGTCTTCCCAACTCCCATCCCTAAGCCTCTATAACATGCCCTCCCTCCCAACAAGTGCATGCCTTCCTCTAACTTTGGGGTAAGTGGATTAAGGCTTGATACATAGTTAACACAAGGCAAGCATATGCTAATGCAAGTTAGCAGCATAAAAGCTGAAATCATGCTGTAACTGCCAGAAGTGGATGCTGTAGGGTAAGCAAATCAATGGACAGTGAACAAATTGAGTGAATTTGCAGATGCTTTTGATATAAACATTCATAACTGACTTTTTGATAAAACTATCCCCCAAGCAGTAATTACCCAATCAAAGCTTAGCAACCATAACAAGTCACTGTGTTGGATATCTCTCCATGTTGAAACAGAGTATGTTGCTGTAGCAAGAGCAAAACCCACAGTCTAAAGAGTTTAGAGGAGGTGTAAGGAACTAATTAAACAGTGATTTTGTCTGTCACGTAAGCTTGTTAGCATGCCAAGCTAATGAGTAATTAGCTTACAGTTTACAGTAACAAGTGCATAGACCTCTTATATAAATTCTCATTTTAAAACAAGTCCGCCGAAAACATTTAAAATGTCAACCAAAGCATAGAGTTAATGTTAGCTCAATAAGCTAGCATGCTCCAGCGGATAGAATCTCAATCATTTCAATCAGACCCATTGTTTCAGATAAGTCTGTCATCATAATTATTGTGAAGCTCATCTGTGCAATGTCAGAGTGAAGTGTAGAGAAGTAAGGAGGGGTGAGGCTTAGTGAATGGTTACATTTTTTTTATATCCTCCAAAATATAAACAGTCACTGCAAATTATATGGATGACTTTTTTAGAAGACGTCTTTGCACACTGAGGTAACTGGAGTTCCCAAATGAACATTGGCTATTGCTACTGTATGCTCTCACCGACAGCACCTACTTCTTCATGTGTAGTTGTTCATTTAGCAGTGTTTGACCTACATCGCTACTTAAAACATATATATCTGCAGCTTGCATTAGCATCACCTTACAACATTTGGACTACTGGATGCAAGAAACAGCCTTTGCATTGTGTCCCTTAATACTGTTGCCTGTGTCAACCATGTCCCAGGCCTGAAGGTTGGTGCAATTTTAAACGTTTTAACTAATTGTTTTTTACCTCTTCAGTGCCTTTCTTTCTTTTTTATTTTTCTGTATCAAAAAGCACTGATGTGTTTGACACTAATGTCACAGTATTTTTCCATCCAGTTATAGTATGGTGAAGTAGTTTCTGCCTTTTTTCTGTCATATTTGTAGATAGATTCTGCATGTTTTATATTTTGAAAATTAACAGAGCACACATGAGGTTTGTGTAGTGTGGCCACACCTTCCAACTGTCTAAAAATCCACAAAACTTTGAGCCTAGGGAGGCTTTTTTTAAGCTTTTTATTTAGTTTTTATGTGTTTGTGAGTGAGTGTGCAATTTCTTTATATTGCAATTGTCAGAACATCTATTTTTTATTTTTTAAGTTCCAAATAGCCCTTTTCATTATGCACACAGATAAAAGAGGGGAATAAGAATTACAAGACAACCGGTCAAGCATGATTCGCACTCTGGCATTTTGACATTCTCATTGACAGATCTGACATTTATTTTCTTCCATGTGAACTCCGTTTATTCACACCCTGACTTTGACTTGGACTGTCGCCCAATCGCCCGAGTAGGCGTCATATCCCCATGATCAGTGTGGAAATCTGTGTGTGTGCGTGTGTGTGTGTTTCAGGTGTGTACATACAGCTTTGTGTGTGATAACAGGGAATGTATGTGTAAATATGTTCCTCTGTCTCTGTGTGTGCAATGCTTTTATAGTTACTGTATTTCTTATTATCTCCTGCTAATCTGAATAACTCTAAATAATAACTGATAAAACATCTGTCTTATTTTCAACTTCTGATACATTGGTCCACCTTTAGGCTCGTTGTTGGTTAGATTTTGACATTCTGCTCTTACAAAATAAGTGACAGCATAAGCAAAAACAAAAAAAGCAGATAAAAGAATGTGCCGTTACATGAGGACTTGAAATGATGTTCCCAGCAGTTTGATTTCAAAATATTGACCTTGTTACTGACACAAAAAAATGGCCTCTGCCAGGATTATACAAGAACATTTAATTACACAGCATGTATGAAATCTTGCACTTAGTCTGTCATTGCCAGGCGACAGACATCAAGACACCACTCCGGGACCTCTATTGATTTTGAATCAACAATATCCTCCCTCTCAGACAAAAGTGAGACACACATCTTTCATCTTAATAGGACTCCTGACATTCTCCTGTAGTGTTGGACATTTTATTTCTCTCTGCTGCTCACAGAACTAGATATTTTCTTTGCCGGGCATGTCTGTGAGTTGAACTTGAGCTGCACTTTTGGTCTTTACAATGACTCACATAGCTGGGTGATTTTGGGTGGCAGAAATAAAAGTGGGGATGGCAGGCACTGGCCAAAGCGACTGCAGGTTTATTGAGTGGATGATTTATAAAAACTGACAGACATTGTGATTTGCCCTGGAGGCAGAGAAGGTGTTTAACACTTTAATTTAAAGTATGGAAAATGTGAAAATTTACATTGGCACCTCAAACAGGAGATTGTCATAAATTCAATTAAGTTTTATTTATATAGCGCTGAATCATAACAGAAGTAATCTCAGAGTACTTTTCATATACAGCAGGTCTAGACCGTACTCTTCATAATATTATTACAAAGACAAAACGTTCCCCCATGAGCCAGCACTTGGAAACACCTCCTTTTAGGTAGAGACATTGAACAAAACCCGACTCATGGCGGGCAGCCGTCTGCTTCGACTGGTTGGGTTGAGGGACAAAGGGAATGAGCCTTCATGATCATAATATTATAGACACCACTACACAGCAAAGATAAAACAGTGTTGCTCACAAATGTGGTCAACCATCAGCACTGTTTTCATATAGTGCTATTTAAACTCATGCCCCTAAGGAGAGTAGACTTGTAGAAAGCTCTGGCTGGGCAGGTCACTCGCTCATGGTCCTGCCTGTGTTTGCTTTTAGTCATGGCTCTGTTAGATTAACAGAAACTCTCCGTCAGGTCGCAACAGGCTAATCCCTCTGTAGAAAACTCAACACTGTGACAATAACTGAAATGTCACAGTTACTCTGAGCGTAAGACCACATTCCTAAGCTATAAAGTTATAAAAGTTTTTAATGTTTTGCATTTGTATGCATTTAGAACCTCTGAAAATATCCATCAGCAACAGTTTCACAGACTTCTAGAGTAATTAAACATGAAACTGTATGCTAACCGTAGGCTGCACTAACATGACACTGTAACCTGTTGGCAAGAACGACTAACCCCAAACTTTATTGAGTGGCTGTATTGTACTGTTGCTACAGACTGTGCTGACCTCCATTGAATGAAGGCTTTACTTAAAACTAAAGGCAGTCACTGTCAGAAATTCAACAGTAATGAAAAAAAAAAAAGTTTTATTTATTAATGCAGTTTTATTTTGTCAAGCTGGCCTGCAACGTTTCACCTAGTGCTGTCGACAAGCTAGCAGAATCAGAAAAACACTGAGGGAAGGAGAGCAGTCCGGCCACTGTCTGATGCTAAAGAAGCCTGTCATCGTCTGTCTCAGGGATAACCACCTCGCCTCTGTGCGCCTGGGTGGTAGACAGTGTCCTCCTGCTCGAATAGTGCTGAAGTAGCTTGGGGAATGTGACTCTGGCTTTAATCAATTAACAGTAGTCATCAGTTCCCAAAATCTGACATGGTGTGACAACTATGACAAGAGGGTCCTTTGTCTTTTGCGGCAAGTGCATTTCAGTGCAGAGAAGACGGTGTTAAACAGGCACTCTGGGGTAGTTAAAGGATGAAAGCTGTTCCATCTATACACACTCCAGTGCAAAATAACCATGACATTTTGTTGGACCCAATGAAATTCTCCTGTATTTCAAAGGCATCTCTGGTTAATCAGTTTTGACGCATCTGTCTACTGAGTCATTTGGACGTCGTTGCATAAATCTTTTCCAATGTGGAGACATCACCAGCTTTCCTCTTGACCAAAATGTCAGCTTGGCACACACGATATTATATAATCTAATAGACAGCTTGCCGTGACGTTTTCTGAGCATGCTCCTGCTTCCAACACTTCCATACTGTGGGATGTAATGAATATTGTACCTGCCACATACCACTTTCAGGGCTTTAGAACAGTATTGAAGATATTGTATGATACTGTTGGATTTGCATGTTAAACACAGCTACAGATTCTTAAGCAAATTTCTACTGGATCAATCAAAAATTTGCACTCAGCAGTATATGCTTAGAAACTGTAGCATTGCATGCACATATCATGGAATATAGGGAAGTAACACTTAGATTTCATCTTGTTGCTGTGTTTTGATTTAAGCACTCTACAGTCTTTTAACCTGGCTTAAATGTACTCTGTAGTTCAATATTTTTTCACTTCTCTTGACTGTATTCAAATCTACAGAAAAGACATACAGTGGGTTGTATGTCATGTGTAATTCACTAAGAGCATGTGATAAGGGTGAAATTAGATGAAAAATCAACAGTAGCCGCAGTCTGCAGCAGCTTTAATGTCTGTTTATTATGTGTGAACAGTCACTTTCCTCAGCAGACTGTTGGATATTCTCTGACTGTTGCTTAGGCACTGTTGTTTATCAGTTGCACTGGGTTGCCACAGTGAAGAGCCAGCAGGATCACTGGAATAATTAAAGGTCAATGAGAGGTGCGAGAGATGAGGCCGATCTTAATGAGGCCTCCATGCCAGGAGAGGAAACAGAGGAAGGAAATTGCAGGGGAGGCCAGACTCAATGTACAGTAAACATGTCCATGCCTCCTATCTCTGTTAGGCAGCATCTATGAAATATTGAAGAAATATATTGAAGACATAGTTGTATGATAATTCCAGTTGCCAGTGGACATGGTAACAAATCTGGTAGTGTCTGTGTAAGGACTATATGTGTGTGTTGTTATCAATTCATTTGTTTGTTAGTATAGAGGCAGGAGGAGTTGTTTCCCCTAGTGAAACCCTTAGAATTTAAGGCTTAAGTATAACCCACATACAGTGTTTCAGTATTCCATAGTGTACACATTTCACAAGTAAAAGAGGCAGTACTGAAATGTATTTTATAGTGCTATAGCTCAGAGCTAAGGTGCAGAAGCTGAAGGGACTTTCAAAAGACACTCAAGTCTGCACCCACACACACCTACGTCCATGTTGCCGGATGGAAAAACAAATGCTGAAGCATTAGGTCTATTATACTTTTATATGGTGATACAAGAAGTCCCTGTTGGATCTCTGCAAAAAATAAACTTGATCATCTTAATTATTAAAATGTTACATTTTGAGGTCAAAGGTTCCTTAACTCTCAATGAATTGCACAATTAAATCTTGTAAAATCCAAAGTTTACATCTATCTATATTGGTATAAAAGCAACATTTGTCATTAGTGGTACATCGATATAAACAGGAGTTAAGCCTAGTCCCCAGGTGTCTGTCCTTGTCTCTCTAAAGTGTGTGTGGGTGTATGTGCATGTACCACTGTATAAATCTGGCACCTTGTCTGTCTCACCGCTTCAGATTGTCTGCCTCTCCTTATCACCTCCCTGACACTGCCCCGCCTGCCTCTAGCTCCCTGTAAAGGTGCCCCAGGGGTCCCCATGTCCTGTCAGAGTATCACTGTGCCTGACTTTCATTAGCCAGCACCCCACAGGCTCTGTCACACAGCGTAAACACAACCCAGCGACACACAGCTAAACTGAGCTGCTGCTGTCCAGACCCACAGCAAAAGGCTATTTTGTCTCTGTGGCTGCCAGCAGCACTGTACAGCAGTGTTGTCACAATACCAGACTTTTGACTAAAAACATCTAAATATATTGATACTGCTCTGATATTGTGGAAAACACCAAGAAATCAACCAACAAACAAAATGTGCAATTTGCCTTTGTAGCACCACTTGTGCTGTGAGTTTTCATGTTTTGTTTTGTATTGAATTGGTTCCGTGTTTGACCCGTTTGTACACTGAGATCCACTTGAAATGTTTTTCTTCTTGCAGCAGTATCAGAGAAAACAGCATTGACATTTTGGTTGTCGTGCAACAGCGCTGTACAGTAGCTCTTTATCGGCCACACTGGACTACATGAAGGTCCAACGTTGATGTAAAGGTTTTCTGAGAGAAGATGGATATGCGAGTAAAAGGTTGTGTGGCCACCACAAATGTTGTCAAGCAGCCTCTTTTTCAGTCGCACTCTCTTTGTCTGTCTCTGTGTATATTTGAAGCAGTCTCTCCACACTCAGTTGCAACTTTCTCTCTTTCCCTTTTTTTTTTTTCCATTCTCTGGTAATGCTGTTCATCCGTCCATCCTTGTCTGTTTCTTCGGTGCCCATGTGTGTCATGGCGGGTGTGGTTTGGTCTATGGGGTTCATGTTGTGGGGGATGAATAGGTTATGCATCCAGGAGGGCAATGCTTCAGCAGTTTCACGGAGTCACTATGTACTCCCATGACGAGCACCACACCGCCAGCCCCTACTGCTGGAGTGAGAGAGGTAAGGGGGCTTCGGCCGCAAACCCATCAACTGCTGTCCTGCAGACTAATATACGTTCGTCCGTCCGTCAGTCAGTATGTTAGTCCGTCCTGTGGCCCCCGTTTCGTCTAAAACATGCCTAGAAGTGTTTGCTCATGTCCCAAGGTGTAGGAGTGGGGTGATACCATCTTTGTAGCAGTGCATACTGTATGTTTTGCAGTCAGCATTTTGGCATACAGCACCCATTTGGAGTTGTTACATAAAGTCTGCACTCTGTGTAACATTTGGAAGGGAATGCAGTACTGCACATTGCCTGGTCTTTGAATAATTCAGAAATGCAGCAATACAGAAATACTTTTATGATGGAGGCTTTAAGTACACAATGGAGGAGCTGAATGGGTAGCACTCAAACGGAGTTAAAGGAGTTTCAGAATTTGATGCAACTGCCATCGTGTGTATGTGTGTGCATTCTTGTGTATGTCTGTTTGTTAATCTGTGAGTGTGTGTTGGTGTGTGTGCTGTGTGTCCGAGTTTGTCACCGGGCTGCTGAATCTCTCATCAGCAAATAAAACCAGTGCATTCTCAATCAGCGCAGACATAAGTGTGAGTGTGCGTGCGCAGGAGTGTGATGTGAAAACGGGTTACTGTTCAGTATGTCCCTTTGTAATGTTTGATCACTTTGCTTTTCAGTGGTATTTTCCTATTTGTTCCAGTGTTTTACATAACATACAATCTGCAGACAAACCATGTTTGACTTTCAGAATATTTGTCTTCTTTGCTTGTTGTCACTCCCTCTCTCCTTACGAAATACCCTTTTCTTTTTAACTTCCTGTCCCTTCATACCACCGTTCTTTCTTCGTTGTCCATCACGTTGCTTTCCTATTCCATCACTCTTTTTACTGATCCATAAATATGTCCTCCAACACTATTTTTCTCTTTCTTGTTTTTCCCTCTTGTCCTTCCCTCTCTTGTCACCGCTTCATGTCCTCTTGCATCGTTTCTGCCTGTGCTGTGCGTCTGTGTTTGGTGGCTGCTGCTACAGAGAGTCGTGAAAACTCCTTCAGTCGCTCGCGCAGTTCCAGTGTGTCCAGCATCGACCGGGACACCAAAGAGGCAATCACCACACTGCAGTTTGGGGAGTCCTATGGGCGCAAGAGTGACGCCCTGCCAACCCCATGTTTGTGGGTAGGCACCAGCTTAGGCATGGTCTTGCTCATCCCGATGTCCATTCCCACAGACCAGGAGGAGAGGATGGAGGAACCTGTCACCATTGGGCCCAGTGGTAAGTCCCAGTGACACTGGGGTTCATAACAAAGGTGTAATTTATCTTACAGAGGTTTTTAGTAACTGAACACAGTTTTTCTTCACAAACAGGGATTACTAACATTTGTTGTGCGCTCACTTTTGGTCATAATTGAATGTTTTAGATCTCAGCAATACTTTGGTGAGTACAATTTTATCATAAATGCAGGTAGAAATAATGGCCAAAATTCTAGAATAACAGATAAATTGGAATAGATAGAAGTGTTCCAATAGAACATCCACTATACACCTGAAATCTGTTAATAGATAAATCAGAAGTTGAGAGAAAAGCCATTAAGAACCTCAAAGTGTAGAGTAAAATCAAGCTATAACTATGTCATGAAACTTGCACAGTGAGATGTGGTACATTAGATCTCTAAACTTCTGGCCCAACTCAAAATAATAGTAATAATAATAGTTTTATCAGCACAAAATGCCCAGAATACATTTGTTTAACTCATACTCTCTCAAAGTATTTCACATATGACAAACTTTAACTCCATTTGATGCATTACTATAAGCGACCACGTCAATGCAACTGATGTTGCGGACATAAAACCTGGATTCATTTAGGATTTAGTGGCACCTAGAGGTGGATTACTTCCAGTAAATAGAACAGTGCCATACCAACATGCTCCAAGTACAGTAATTACCCTTTTGTAATCTATTTAATTTCCATATCACTGTGTTGTGAATAGGTTATTTCACAAATAATGATACAGTGTACATTCACTTTGAAAAACCAGGACATTGATCTGAGTAAAGCATTAGCTTTTGTTTCAACTCCACCTGCATAATTTGACATAGAAACATCCACATGGACATGAAAATGCAATATTGATACAAAGCAAGGCTTTGAAAATAAGCAGGTAATTTCGTGAGGAATTAAGTGCACTGTGTTAAGCTGTGTGAACAGCATTTGAAAGCTCAACTCTCCCCTGGTCTTAACTCCTACCAAAGGGCTTCTAAAACTTCGTAGTTTCAATTAGAGGGAAATTTGTTGATCATGGGGAACTTTGATGGGCCTTGTCATGCATGATCTTGCACTGAATTCATTCTGTGCTCAAGAGAAAGGATAGTATTTGCAGTCCCATTGTGTTGGCACTCTGACTAAACAAACTGAGCCACTCAAACATGCATTACCAGTCCAGAAGCCCTGCTGTGTGAGAAAAAAGGTCTCCTTCTCAGTGTAAAAACATCAATTGAACCAAAATCCAGGCCCTTTGAAGCACCAGTTGTTCTCTTGAGACTAAGCAAACAAGAAGCCAGCTTATTACTGGAAGGTCACAGATTCTGTTCCAAGGAAAAATTGGCGAACAGAAAAGCAAGTATTGTTGAACCCTCCCTGTGTGTTTTATGCTCCTGTGGCTTCCCTGTGGAGAGTGGATAGTCGATTGTGCAGGAAATGTTGTCTTTGAAAAACTGTAGTATATGTGTAAGTAATGGATTACTTTTTAGCCAATAGTAGATAACAAGTTATACTAAGTTTCTAAAAGTGAACACATGAGCTTTTGTAATTCTTTAACTTGCATCATCCCATTATATTGACATTCTCAGTCTCATTTTATAAATAAAGTTAATTTAAAGTAATGTGATGAAGAAACAAAACTGGGCTGCAGTGGAGATAAGTCAAGTGCTTTGAGTTCTTTTCATTCCCATTACATTTTGGATCCATCACTTTCTTGGCTTGTGGTAGTTGTGTGCTGTAGCTTTGGAAATTTTAGTTTTAGATGTCATGCCTTCTCTGTCTTCTTCTTTTGACTCTACCCAAACACTCCCAGGAGCAGTTTTGATGTTGAAGGGCTCAGTGTTGCGCTTTGGCTTCTTGGACTGCATGGGAGCTCTCATTCAGAGCCCCTATGAGGTTTGGCGGGACCTCAATGCCCCCGAGGACCCTGACCGACCGCGGAGGCGCAAGCTGGTCCACTTTTCACCATCCTCCTCCCAGGACGCCTGCGGAGATGGACATCTGGCTGTGGTGTGCTCAGAGAGGCAGGCCAAAGTATTCTTGATGCCCTCACAGTCTTGCCTCTTTGTCCACAACATCACAGAGTCATCATTTGTACTGCGAGCTGACGTGGTATCTGTGTGTAACAGTGTGTGCCTGGCCTGCTTTTGTGCCAACGGTCACGTCATGACACTCAGGTACATAGAAAGTTCTGCATGTGTTACTATTGTCTGTCTCTTTAGATGTTTGTGTCAAATCTGTGCACAGTTTAAACTACAATTGAGATTTACCTGAAATTTCCATTTTTCTTTCAGATTCTTAATTTAATGTACATGTATATTTCTTTGTTAATTGACATTTTTGTTTTTGCTGCTTGACAAAAAAAATTGGCTTAGACTAGTGCTGTGCAATTAATCATATAATGATTGAGATAACATAATTATTTAGAGATGGTCGAGTGCAATATTGACCCGACCCATTGCATTGAGAGTTCCCGCTCTGATGTTAAAAGTGCTGTCTATATACTGGTAAATTGTGCATCGTGTGATACATTATACTGTAACTATTTGAATACACTTCGACTAAAACCTCCTTCCTCTAAGAGTACAGTTTGATTTATGTGATTTGAAGGATGTTTTATTTAAGTTCTAACAGGTATATTGTTAGATTTACAGCAGTTTTCTATCTGTTAGATGTTCACACACTGTTAACTTCTTTGTTACCAAAATTGTATCAAAAAACAATCCTGAGATTAATTAATCATAATTATTATATTTCTATAACCATGTAGCCCAAAGATGGCTCTGATGTGTGCTGTGGTTTACTTTGCAGGGTGCAGTTCTTATTATATAGATGTTCCTGGTATCTAATTTGTCTTTCTTTTTCTACTTTTTTGATCTCATCTAGTTTGCCTAGTCTAAGACCGCTGATGGATGTCAATTACCTGCCTCTGACAGACATGCGCATTGCAAGAACCTTTTGCTTCACCAATGGGGGGCAGGCACTGTATCTTAGCTCCCCGACAGAGATCCAGAGAATTACATACAGCCAGGAGATGTGTGACAACCTGCAGGTCAGCACTGCAGTCTGTTTGTGTGAGCATGCTGCATCTATGACATGCAACATCTCAGATTTATGCTATTTGATTTTATGAACGGCATCCACGCATGTATTTATGTACACATAAAGACCTTTCTAATTTTGCATCTGTGTGTGTGAAGGGATCTGCTGAGTGACAATTTGTGCTGTCTCATATTTTGGTTCTGAGTTCAGAAAAGTATAGGTGCAGTAAGTAATAAACAGGTGCCATTATCCCCACCCTTGGTGAAGCCCACGGCTCACAGGAGCCATTGAAGTGAAATGTCACACTTGTCATATGTGGTCTGAACTCCAGTGGGTTGATTGTGTGGATATGTTTTTACAGTGTTTGTGCATGTGCACATGGTTATACTCATATTTTTAGATGTTTATTCTTAAGAGCCATCACTGCACTCTCACTAATGATAACAGATGTCAGATGTTGCCATAGTGCCACCTACAGGCAAACAGTGGTTACTCAGATTATGGTCTGATTCTCCTCAGTCATTGAGGAGAAGTTGTTAGTATGCACTATGTATATTATAAAATTATACTACATGTATGGACACCATGACAGTTTTCACAAAGGTGATGAAAGGAAGACAAAGTGAGGAAAACTTTGGCACTTAGACCCCACCCTATCTCAGTGATGATCAATGTATGATCAACAAATTTTAGTAATACATCCCTGGTGCACCATCGGAAAGAACTGTTTTATCAAAACTGTATTTCATTGCAGGAAATGCTGGGAGAGCTGTTTACACCAATAGAAACACCAGAAGCCCAGAACAGAGGCTTTTTAAAGGGCTTCTTTGGGGGAAACGCCAATACCTTCGACAGGGAGGAGCTCTGTATGTTACTTGGTCTATCTTTCTTTTTCTAAATATAAAGTGCTTCCATCCAGTATGTGCTAATTCACCTAAAAGAAACCATATAATAATTAATCAACATATATAAGTCATAAATTATTCAAATCTTCAAAGAGTAATATTAATATTAACCAAAAATGTGCTTTATTTCCATATCACCATCATCTTCTCTCTTTCTTTTTTAACTGATGTTTTTTAACGGCAGTTGGGGAAGCAGCAGCTGGGAAGGCATCCCGCAGTCTGGCACAGCATATCCCAGGGCAGGCGGGGATGGAGGGCATGAAGGTGGCGGCTAGTGGAGCTGTGGGTGAGCTGGCTCGGGCCCGCATTGCTCTGGATGAGAGAGGCCAGAGACTGGGAGAGCTGGAGGAACGAACTGCCCTCATGATGACCAGTGCAGAAACCTTCTCCAAACACGCTCATGAAGTAAGAATATTACAGTAGTAATTAAGAAAGTAATGTTCAATAAGAACCACAATTTATGATAAAAAATATATCTAAATATAATAACTTAAAATAGTCAAAATATATCTTTATGAATACTGTTGTAAACTGAAATAAAATTAGAATTCGAATATGGTAAAATAAAGCTAAATTGAAACTTAAAAATACATTATTTTTATTGGAGTTACCTTTGAAAATAGTACAAATTATTATAAATAATATTACATTTGAAAAAATACGAATTTTAACTTAGATTATAGCTAAAAACACTCAATATCTGTTGTTTTCATCCCATTCCCTTTCCCAGACAAGCTAAAGCAGTTTTTCTTAAATAAATGTGGTGTCATTCTAAAAAAATGCACTCCAACAGGAAGTGAGGCTGTGATAACTTATTCTTCACCATCAACAGTATATGATTTTGTCTTTTTACAGCTGATGCTAAAGTGCAAGGACAAGAAGTGGTACCAGTTCTAATGGCAGGACAGAGGGCTAAGGCTGCCCTTGGACTGTTGAGAGCTTTATGCCGGGACAGGGACTTTCACTCTACAAATGAGAGCTATTAAAAGAAAGACTCAAGAGTGACTTTGTCTTTATGGCTTGTGGACTAGCTAATATGTACGGCACTGTCACATTGTTGAAATGACAAGGACGGGCTAGCTCCTTGTCTAGACACGCAGTGATGAGGACAGAAAGAGGATGGCGGCATTTGAAGGACCGATGAAACTGGAACTGGAAATATCCGACAAGTCTGTCTGTGTGTGTGTGTGTGTGTGTGTGTGTGTGTGTGTGTGTGTGTGTGTGTGTGTGTGTGTGTGTTTGTGCGTATGTGTGTGTGTGTGTGTGTGTGTGTGTGTGTGTGTGTGTGTGTGCGGTTGGGTTGGGTTTTCTGGACCTCACTGTGTAGATACTCAAAAGTTAAGAAACCAACAAGAAATGCATGAAACAAAAATGGATGACTATTAAAAATATCCAACTGCCATATTAAAAAGCAGCATGCTACTTTAACAGGAGATACAAAAATAAAAAGTTTTATTTAATGATGTAAGCCAACAAGAGAAACTATGAAAAACTTTATATTTTTTGAAATACTGACAAAAAAAACTATATATAAAAAGGGAAATATATACCTGCATTGCTATTAAGCCAAAAGTTGTGTTCCTTTCCTTTTTTTTTTTTTTTTTGGGTCATTTGAATTTTTTCTTCTTAGTCTCAGTAAATATGACTTGACACAATATAAATGCACATAGTTAGCTTTCTCTACACACACCTAGAATAATGCTAAAACTTTGTTCTTACCAATTACTCTGGGCTGCACAGTGCAAACAAATCAATAGTACTCACACTTAACCCTGCGCAGTCTAATCACACAAATTTAATTTCACTTTTCGGCTGCTGCTACTTACAAAAGCATTAAATGATGATGACGAATATCTCACTCCCCAACTATAATTGTATGAAAACAGAGAACAGATTGGTGTGAGACGTATGCGAAGGCTGAGTTAAGGGTGTATTCTGGACACAGTGTGTTTATATCTATAGTATGAATCTATATACTATTCACGTGCCATAAAAAACAAGATGGGTAAACCCACTTCATGTAAACTAACTAACAAAGAGCTAATGAGTAGTGAGTAGTAATCACATGTTTCCTGTTGATCAGAACAGATGAGAAAAAGTACTTGGAACTGACCATGGAGCGCATTGAGTAAAGTCAAATAAGCCAGTTTTCTTTTGGAAAAAATAAAATATATATATGAGGGTGTTTTGTTTTAAATTATTTTTTGGTTGTCACTGGTTCACCATTCGCCTTTGTCAGATGTACAAGTTTAGTGAGCCATTAGGTTGTGTGTGTGTGTGTGTGTGTGTGTGTGCGTGTGTAAGAGAGGAAGAGTGCCACAAGTGTTAAAGTGGACTCTTTCTCGGCCAAAGCAATCAAAAATGAATGACACCCTCCCATTTCTCTCCACCTTAGTCTTCTAAAAGTTGTGGTTTGTGCATTTTCAGCGTTAAACCAGTGTGGTCCTCTTTTCATAATGACAAGTGATACTTTTAATGGTTGTCACTGTCTATGTGACGGGAATGCGAAAGAGATGGAATCACATCTGTTTAAATGCTTGTGAGTTGTTTATAAGTAAAAGTTTCAGGAGAAGTAACAGTATTTTTTCAGTGATGTTCAGATGTTGAGTCAGTGAAGAAACTATGTACATGTGTAAAACATTTGCAACAATTTCAACTGGAGGCAAATATGTTTTTTTTTTTCATTCAATATTGTTCTTGAAACTATGATATCCTCTTGTCGCAGTCCTATATTTGATGGTGAAGGCCTCTCAACTGAAGGCTTTTGTATGTTCAAAACAACAAATGTTTCATGATACATGGTTGTGTATCATATTGTGATTGTGTTGTACATGTCAATGGATAGCCACATGACATGGGAAAATGGCATTAACTGAGGGGGATAGTTCGTACTTGTGTATTTGTCTGTATTTTGAATCGATCTGAAAAGCTAAACAGGGGATTATTGACACACACAACAGGCCTTTACGCACACAAGCATTAACACATGTAACGCATTGTGTCTCGATCTTGTTGATGTTACTCCCACGTAAAATACACACAGCAACACATATATTCAA
This sequence comes from Seriola aureovittata, assembly GCF_021018895.1. NCBI lineage: Eukaryota > Metazoa > Chordata > Actinopteri > Carangiformes > Carangidae > Seriola > Seriola aureovittata. The sequence goes on from NC_079374.1 coordinate 19,859,425, forward strand.
AGCCTAAAAAATAACAGACACAGAACCGAGTGATCTGCATTGGTAGACTGTCTACTTCCTGTCAGGCTGTTGAGGCTGAAATGGCTTTCAAACCCATCTGCTTTCACCAGACTGAAGTCACCTGAAATCCAGAAGCAGAGCCACATGGATTTCAGGAATTACACATGATTTGATTGAACGAGATGTCTTAAACATGACAAAAATAAATACATTTCTCTTCTATCACTGTACCGTCAATGAGATTTGTATTCAGTGCAGTTCTGTCGCTGGCAGAGAAAACACACAAAAAACAAAACTAAAAGAAAATTGAAAGAAAAAAAATCTGACTTCTACTGACAGGGTGTTTTGTTAGTATGTTTTTGGTTTTGGTTTTTATATTAACTGTACAGTTCAATCTTGGGTGAAAGGTGAAACAAAACGATAAAAGATGAAAACATTCTTGAGATATTTTTCTCTGTATATGTTGTACCTGTTACTGCTGGTACTGTATCTGGTATACTGACTCTGTCTAAATCACTGGAACTCTGTAGTTCTTCACACTGTAGTATCCTGAAAAGGCATTTCTCTGGTTTTCTCAATGATGGCAGCAAAGTTTGTCTTATTTAAATGGATTCTACCACTTTTTGTTCTTATTGATATTATACTAGTGTAATAGAAATTACTTGACAAAAAAACTGAAAATATGTTGATGCAAAAGCAAACCGAAATAAACATTGATTGATGTACACAGTTGAGAGTTCAGTTTCACTGGTCTCTAACCAGTATCAGCTACTGTCATTTTGCATGTATAAAAGTGCAGCATGTATGCAGCGTTTTACCCTCTTGTTTCAGGACCTCCGCATCAATGACCATTTTGACCTGCAGAGCCCCCAGCGTGAACCTTTGAAAGTTTGAAAGTGCAGCATGATTTTATTATTATTGTTACAGTAAATGTTAATTTTACTCTGTCAGTGTAGTTTACCTGATTTATCACTGAGAGAGGCATACAGTCAGCAAAACATTTCTCCAAATTATGATAATGAATGTATTTTCCCTACATTTCATATATAATTTCAGTTTTATGCATCTCCCTAAATGTTATTTTTCATCCCCTTTGTATATTAAAAGCCAGCTGCTGTATGCTCAGTGGTGAGATGTAACTGTATATTTACTCAAGTACTGTACAAATTTAATCTATTTAATACTACTTAATACTTCTATTCCACTATAATCGATTGAGAAATGTTGTACTTTTTACTTTTTAAAAGCTACAACAGCAAAATACTATTAACACAATAATAATTTAATGTCAGATATAGATGTATTACTATATATATAGTTATACATCTATATCTGACATTAAATATATATATAGATAGATAGATAGATGGATAGATAGATATAAAGATAGATAGACACTTTATTTATCCCCTAGGGGAAATTCAGAGAGGCCATTTACTTTACTTTCATTTTGCTACTTCTCCTTTAGGATCTAAATATTACTCCAACAATGAAAATATTGGACAGTGAGAACAAGAAGGTCAGCTTATACGTTTGCTTTCAATAATTTATCACAACAGAAATGCCGCTGAATAAGCCTATAGTAACAGGACACATTCACAATCCCACCCCATTCATCAGCATCATGCCCAGTTGTTCTCAGTGTGTATCCGTATGTATCCACACATCCTAGAGTTTAACTTCCGGGTGCCGGTGCAATCACTTTTTCGATCGGGAGTCCATTGCTCACTGAGCCAATCCAATCCAGAATAGGTGGAGGGGCGACCAATAGGATCGCTGCATTGCGCGTTCTCGTCCCGCCCCCTGTTCATCCTGCAGATAGTTACTGAACTGTACAAGATTTTGGAAATAGCTAACGGTAATCACACTGTCACTCGACATGTTTTAAAATAACACAATGTTAGCCAGATACAAGCCACTACCAATGCCTCCGCTGAATCCTGTTATTCCACATGCAAATCAAACAAACCAACGCTGAGACGTTACCTCTGAGACCTCTATTCATCTTGTTGCGATTTGGATATTTTTAGAGCAACAATGACAAGTTCGGGCAGTGGACCTCGGTAAGAAGAGAAGAGTACCGGCTAATGTTAAAGCAGAGTCAACGCTGGACAGTTATGTCTCCTCGACTGTTTTCTTGGCTGCTGCTGCCCTGCTGTCTGGATGTGCTCAGACACGGACTCTCAGGGGCTGAGGCGGGCTCGGTACTCAGTGCTGCTAAAACTTTGGTATGGGGACCTGGACTGGAGGCAAACATCGTACTTCCAGCTCGATTTTTCTACATACAGGCGGTGGACAGCTTGGGGAAAAAGTGAGTAACTTAGGCCTGCTACGGCGCTTTTGTTGTTGCCACATCGTTTTCCCCGTTGCAACAACTTGTTAAATTTAATTGGCCAGCTGCTGCTTTCAAGTGCTCCACGTAGCATCATACTTAAGAGATTACAAGGCGGTGTAGATCAGTTCGAGCAAAGTAAATATTGTATTTTTATATAAATGAAAGTAATGTCCGTAACGTGTTTTATTTGAGTTAACAGGTTGCTCTGCTTGAGCCAGATGATACGAGGTTTGTGTCTGTGTTTTATTAAAAAAAAACCTACAGTGTATGATGAAGAGTAAAAATGGTATCTCTATCATCCCTGAATATCTCTCCAATTAACAAAGATTCACCACCTTAAGGTAATTTTTGTCAATACTTTGTCTTCAGTGTTTGTTCTTCTAAGAAAATAGCATGTTGAGTAGATGAAAGCCCACGTTTAGTTTTCCCATCACGAAAGGAATGTACTCAAATGTAGCATGACTTCTACTTTTTCCAATGTAATTTCTAGGTAAAGTTCCCATATTTGGGCCTGTGTTGTTGTTTTTGAGATGTCCTAGTTGTAAAATGGCAGACAGGTGAAAACGTAACCTAATTCCAGTTTTGATGATGTAGGGCATTGTTACTGTGTCTGGCATGATTGCAAAGAAAGGACAACATAATAAATCTTTCAACCACTTGTGGATAGTATGAAAGCTGAAATGGGACAATAGTGAATAATGGGACAGCAGACATAAAAGTTTGTGCCCCCAGCAAAACGATGTTAGAGTACCTCCAAAGACCCCTTTCATCCAAAAGCTCCCATGGGTCCAATGAAAATATTCCACTCTGTGTGTAGTTACTCAGTGTCACTTTCACACATGCTTTGTGTCTCAAGGTAGATATCAGTTTCACAGTTCCATTCATAGCCAAAACAAAAACTACATTATTGCTGTCTGTGCAGAAGGAGACACAATAATACTATGGCAATACCAAAATGCTGCTGAATTATATCAGCAACATACCTTTTACAAAAATGGAGACCTTTGAAAGGAATACGACAAAAATATAAAAAGTATATACTGTTGGGTGGGGAAAATCTTTTTCGTCTAAATTTGCTTTGTAGATGGAGAATAAGGACTTGTATCTCATGTTTTTAAAATAATAAATAAGTCATACACTGTAACACTTGTGCCAGCCTGCCAGTTTCTTCCAGCTTTGTGCTCTTTTAACAGGAACACATTCTCCATATTCTTCCCCTCACAGTTTTACAACCTCACCTGGTGAGAACACCTTTGAAGTGAAGATTGTCTCTCCAGTGGAACAGTTCACCAGGATTTGGATCCAGGTCCTGGATCGTCAGGATGGGTCATTCCTGGTTCGCTACAGAATGTACGCCACCTACACGGACCTTCACATCCACATTCTGCTCAAGAGCAAGCATGTCGCCAAGTCGCCGTTCATTCTCAAAGGTAGAGCACGACCCAAGCCGCCAACAAAATGTGTTTTAGGATGTATTTTCCTGGCTCTAGTGGCTCACAAAGAGGGCACATATTCACGGCAGGTACAAGAGAAAGATCTGAGTGATGTTTCTGTGTTTGTCCTCTACAGGCCCAGTCTATCATGAGGGCTGTGACTGTCCCCAGACCAGTGGTTCTGTATGGGAGGCCGACATGCACTGCCCTCCGTTCTTCCCCCAGATAGACAGGGACCTATCCCTTTACGCTAGTATCGAACCAGATCGTAACGCAAGGGAAATTCCTCAGCGCTTCGGACAGCGACAAAGCCTTTGTCATTATACCATCAAAGGCAACAAGGTACACCATACCTCTGACAACAGAAGCACCAAAAACTGAAGAAATAACAATTAGACCATGTTAGAATCATCAAATGTACAGTTATGCTACAGCTAATTACAAGACAGTTCACGGCCATAAGAGCAAGCGATTTAATTTAAGCACTGTAAATACAGTTCAAAAATGCTGACACATCAGGGCTTGGGGGGTGTCATGAAAAAAGCATGAATAACTTCTCTATCAACTTGGTGTAACAGCAAACTGGTTTAACTAAAGAAAGAGTGAAGAAGTCCCTAAACTTATGTTGTCAACAATTCCCAGTTTGTGTTTTAAAAACATAACCAAAGGGTAGTATAGTAATAAAGGCTAGTATTTATTTAGGCTGAATAGTAATTAGGGTCACACAATAATGTAAAGTCAGCCAGTGAGCCTGAGGCTATGTGACACACCTGTTAGAATAGTGTATTAGCCAGGTGTTCAAGGGTACAATCTTCTCAAAATACCACTGTGGACGTCAATCCAGGTTGTCGTTATAGTGATATGTCTAAAGCCCTATTCACACAGTGCTAACATTACCTGGGAACATTCAGTAATTTATCAGTTGTCAATGATAATGTAATTTATACATTATGTTTTCGGGCAGATTGAGTGTCCACTTACAAAATGAGTTCTGTGCACAGCACAAAACTCTGTCACAGACTTTAGTAGTTGTAAATTGTAGATAAAAAATTCACAAGTAGGACATTTACTACAACTGTTTTTTATACATCTGATGGTAAATTTCATCCCTGACCTTAGAATTATGAACCTTTTAGCCTCATCACATGGTCTTCATCAGCAGATGTTGATGAGTTTGCTCAGTTGTTATCACCAATGGATCTGTTGACATGCAAGCTCTGTAGCTGCTATGATTTAATCAGTAGCCCTATAAGTTCTTTTCAATCATATTGGCTTAAAGTTAAGTAAGACAGTTAATTCCTGAGCACCCTTTTGATGTTTTTATGATCTTACAGCCTTTGATTCCCTTTAGGTCCATGTTAAAACGTTTGGAGAACATGTAGGTTTTAGAATCTTTATGGATGCCATCCTCCTGTCACTCAGCAGAAAGGTAAGCTTTTCTTAAACTACTTGTATAACTATATTTTAACATATTCACTCTATAACACGGCTTATGATAGGTTGTATTTCTCATTAACTTTAAGATAAGACTTGACAGAAATTTAGTTTTCACTTCTGTGTTCCATTTATCCTTTCATTGGGATGTTGTGATGCTTTTTAAGGATTTTAAAGTTTTCACTCTTCAATACTGCACAAAATGTTTATACTTTATACAAGCAGGAGTAGCCAGCAGTGTCCTAATATTATTTTCCTTTTAAAGAACATACTCCATTTTCCTTCTCTGTGGTGTTGTGTGTCCAGGTGCAGCTCCCTGATATGGAGTTTTTTGTTAACCTGGGTGACTGGCCGTTGGAGAAGAGGAAACCCACTGACAAGATTCATCCTATCTTTTCTTGGTGTGGCTCTAACAATACCAGAGATATTGTCATGCCCACTTATGACCTGACTGAGTCTGTTCTCGAGACCATGGGAAGGTAAGGCATCCATCAACACCTGTCAGCACAGTGAGCCACCATTGTAAAAATAGTCCACAAAAAGCATCAGTCACATCTGGGTACATTTAAAGGAATACTCCAGCTAAAATCTCATGAGTATCAAATAACCAGACACTGCCTGAAGGCTTGGAAAGTGGCTCTAAAAAACACAGGAACTGTCAGTTATGTGACGGTTATGAAGTTTCTGTTTCTATATATTTTGTCTTTTTGCCTCAGTAAGTTTGGTAGGTTTGGTAAATGCAATCCAGTATAACTATCAATTTAGTTACATTTTTCCACTGACTGAATTTGAAAATTTCTAATAAAAAAAACTTTGAGTCCTTTAGTTACAAGGTTTTATGTCATTGTCATAAAGACATTTCAAAATGTGCCCAACTTTCCTCAGCAGATGACAGTGTGGAGAAGCAGTGTTCAGCTTGTAGCTTGACACTGTCACAGTGCAGACAGAATAATGGAACTGAAATAAACCAGAGTCAGGATGCTCATTATTTCCTCATCGTTCCTCTCTGCTTGTATAAATTTAAACCTCATGCATTTTTATGAGGCGTGAGATGGCTGATTTGTGTGTGACAATAAGTCAGGTTTTTATTTTATTTTAAACCTGGATTGAGCCAGCATTCAGCCTTGCAGAAAGTCTCACACCTTGTGATGAGTTATGCTCACTCACCACATATATCCCAGTGTACCCATGACTGATTCATTATGTCTGATTATTGGCAGACGCTATTATCTACCTACAGACGGTGACAAATTGAAGGAAAAACTATTCTTCCTAAAGATGTTGGCTTATATTGTGTTTGGATGATGGTGGTGGAGAGCACTGTCGAACACGAGTCTACCATAGGTGTTCATTAAATCAAATCTCTTCACTCATTAGGGGCCAAGCAGCTGCAGCCATTGTGTTTCTACCTTTTTTCATTCATCTCCTTTAATCTTCTTCTGCCACTGGATTCTTTAGCAGTTCCTGAAATTTGGCACACTGAGGACAATCCTGTGATACTTTTCATGTCTGTGCCTCAAGCACTCCAGCGCCACCAAAAGGTGGAGGTGCATTTATGCATGTAACTTCTGAACGGAATGGGATCCATTGGATTCCTTGGATCAAGCCGAGGTCAGTGCACTGTGCACTATGCATAGTGCCTAGAACATGAATTTCCATCATATTAGATTTTCTGACAAATTGGATTTTGTAACAGTGTTTTACACTACACCTACACTACAACGTTGTCCAATCTTCATTAAAATTGGCACAGATGATCTTCAGACCAAGCTTCACAAAAGCTATCACATGGAGTTTTGGTTTTCAAAAGCATTCCTTTGTCACAGCCAATCACAAATTGCAGCAAAGCCACCAAACAGGAAGTGAGGTCAAATCTCAGCAGTGCTTACGAAACTGGGCACATGGACATTGAGACCCCACCAGAGGGAGGTTCAAGACATCTGGTGCCCTTTGACCTCTAGAGGGCATTGCAATAAGAAAAAAAAATATATATTTGCTTTATAACTGTTTATGTGCTTTCCTTAAAATCTAAATTCTTGTGTCCTGTAATATTATAGAAAGACCCAAGGTTGAGACTTGGCAACTTGTCAGGTCAACCTAATTGATATGGGTGCAATTTTGCATTTTTATCAAAAACAGTTTTTTCACTACTCCTGACAAATATTTTCCAATCTTTATCATAGTTGACACAGATGTTCTTCAAACCAAGCCTGACAAAACATATTTATGGCCAAACAAAAAAATCAATTCATATCTCAGCCAGTCTTTAATCAACTGACATTAAACTTGCTGTGAGTGCTTACAGCCATGTTCTTGACGTAATGACATCATGTTCTCAACTGTACAAATTCTGACCTGCTGGGCTGCTTGGCCCCCACATCGCTGCTTGCAGCTATATTTATGTTTTTTCTTTGTCGCCTATCTGTATATAATATCATAATTTTAAAATCGATTCTGTGATTAATAACCAGACTGCACCAGATTTCACATTCAGCATTGTGTCCATCCAACAAACAGAGTAAGCCTGGACATGATGTCAGTTCAGGCCAACTCGGGGCCAGCATGGCCACAGAAGAATGCCACAGCCTTCTGGAGGGGGAGGGACAGTCGTCAGGAGCGACTGGAGCTGGTCAAGCTTTCGAGGGCTCACCCCAACATGATAGATGCAGCTTTTACCAACTTCTTCTTCTTCAAGCATGATGAGAGCCTCTATGGGCCACTGGTCAAACATGTCTCTTTCTTTGACTTTTTCAAGGTAAGTGCCCCACTAAAACTGGTTAGTGATGTATTACCTTAGAGAAAAAAAAAGTTATATTGTGCAATGCAGGGTCTTAAAAGCTTTATTAAGGGATATTCTGATAATAACCTTAAAATAAATAATATGAAAACAAATAGAAGAAGAGGAATTAACACTTACCTCTTCAACTCTTTCCAACCTTTAACTAATTGTTTAGGTAAAGGTATTTCCAGCAAACATGCTCAGACAAGCAAAGTGAACCCAATCTGCACAAAGAGGCAGAAGGTTTAAATAAACTAGTGTCTAAGTGCAAAGTGTTGAACAGGTTAAAGACATTTTTCCTTGGAGATGATGGACTAAACCAGTGCTTAAGGGCCAGTGACACACATCTCCAGCGGGATATCCATGTAGCTCTGTAACTGCTGGGTGTGAATTACACATCGGCCTTCACTTAAATGTCCAAATGATTTTCTCTTATGTTTAATTTGTATAATTTCTAGAATTGATTTTGAAAATCTGTTAATTTTTTTTCTATTCCACCACCAGTACAAGTACCAAATAAACATTGATGGCACTGTGGCAGCGTATCGACTGCCTTACCTGTTGGCAGGAGACAGTGTGGTCTTAAAGCAGGATTCTGGCTACTACGAGCATTTCTACAATGAGCTTCGACCATGGGAGCACTACATCCCTATAAGGGCAGACTTGGGGGACCTGCTGGAAAAAATCAGATGGGCTCGTGACCATGATGAAGAGGTAATAATGATGATTACTCTGTACTCTGACACTGTGCATTACCTTTGGCTATAGATGCCATGATATCTTGTTATCCTGTTCATTGGATCTTTATTGGCCTCTTTAAGACATTTTGTCAGTGTGAGTAAAGTTTCTCTGTGTTGCTGCGATTTAAAAAAAAAAAAAAAAAAAAAAAGTTACTATGATTCTTTCTATCTTTCAGGTAAAGAAAATTGCACTGGCAGGTCAGCAGTTTGCCCGCAATCATCTCATGGGAGACAGCATATTTTGTTACTACTACAAACTTTTCCAGGTGACGTTTCTGCAGTTCCAGTTATATCAGTTGATATATTGAAAAACTACAAAAAGTGGTATCAACAGTACTTTAAGAAAATATTACCCAACTCACTCATCAATCATACAGGGCTCAAAGTATATTGCATTGGCACTGTATTGCATTGTTTATGTTATTCTGGATAAAATGGTTTTACACAATTCAGAAATGTGTTTTAATGGCACAGTTGTTCTCAGGATGTTCAACCCCTGCCTGTCATGTTTCTCTCTGTAAGTTCATTTTTCTTCTTGTAGGAGTATGCCAAACTCCAGGTCACAGAGCCTACAGTTCGTGAGGGCATGGAGCTTGTAGAGCAGCCCACTGATGACCTGTTTCCATGTTCCTGCCATAGGACAAGGGTAAGGGACACCAAAAAGTTTTCCTTTCATCAAAGTGACTTTGGTACTGTTCCACCTCCACTCACCTTATAGTGTTAAACTAGTAACCACGATAAGACCTGTAGAGTCTAGACTCATATACAACTCAGATAAATTGCTGCCTGTCTAACACTAAATATCATTTTTAACTTGGCCTGGGTAAATATTCCAGCAGGCTAGAAAACGTCCATCAAAACAGTTGCATATAACAACTTAATTTTTATATGTACTCCATATTTTTAACCAGCCAGTGTAAATATCACAACTTGCTGAAACACTAGCATGCCCCACAACCAAGCACAAAGATGGCTTTTTTAAAAATTTTTATTTATTTATTAATCTTTTTATTTATTGGCATGTGTTGAGTATATCAACCAAAAATCTACTATCAGGTTTTCATGATAAACATTCACCTTTTTGTGGACAATTTCCTGTTTAGGTTCCTGTAGTGTCTTGCCTAATTAAGAGGCAGAACTCGAAGGTGAAATGAAAGCAATCGTGAATCTGGAATTTGCATAGTTTTGAAAGGACTGCGCCTTTAATTACTTAATCTCGCAAGCACAATTGCACCTGCATTTATTCTGGTATATTAAAGTCAGCTCTGTGAAAAATTATTGTGCATGTTGTCCTTTGTCAGAACAGTATGTGTATACAGTATAACCTGTTTTCATTGGTTACTTAAAAATAGCAGAAGGCTGTGAACATGAGAGCCAGAGCTGTACAGTGCTCACTGACCTTATAAAGCTCCATATCTCATATGAACTTCTAAACAGTTAGATAGTGACTGATACACAGAGGTTTACTAGTAAGTTAAGTATGATAATGCCTGTTATGTAATGGGCTTTTTCACAGCTGACATTCAAACCTTGTAATAATAGGAAAAGCACAGGTTTTACTAATGCCATCAACTATGGCTCTGTTCTGTTCAAGTGAGCCATCATACACAGGGATCCTGAAACTGATGCAGCTAAATGGAATTCAGACATTATTAATTTTATTATTCGCACCTTTGCTTTCCATACTGGTATTAACATTTAAGCTTTGCTACCACACACAGTGTGTCTCCCTCTGGTGTATATAAGCTGCCACTGCACCTAAAATGTCATAACTAGGAGGGCACTGGTATAGAGTAGACCCCCACCAAGGCCAGACACAACATATTATCCAAACTTCAGAGAAAAAGTAAATAATCATAACAATAGTAAATGATCTGGATTTGCTCTAAAATGTAGTACTGTTTGTGTAATCCTGGTGACAAATAAACAGACACTGCACACCCACACAGGTGTTGTCACTTTCTCTACCTGATTAGACGTCTAGTCGAGGTTGGCCAGGGCTCTGTTGGAATTAAGTGACATCGCCAAATTATGTACAATATCCTGAATGATTAAAGTGTAAGCGATCCTGCCCAGGATCAGCATGGGTCTGTGTAGTGCCTTTAAAAATGATTAAAGCAAACTGTTATTTAAAAAGTTCAAACCCTTTCTTTATTTTACATTGTTTCTGTTTTTTTGGTTCTTTTTGTTTTGTTTAGTTTTTTTCATTTGTATTGACAGTGAGATTTGAATTTGTTAAGTAAGGTCAATATTCAAGTTTCAATAAGTGAGTAAGTTTAGACTAAACTGCTGTAGAAACATATACTGCTCTTTATTAATTAATTTATCCATTTTATATATTTTTTCTAGTGCCACCACATTTGATTCTAACATCAGTCTGTTTGTCTTTCAGGCTAAAGATGAACTTTGATTCACCTGTTACCCGGTTACAGAGCAATCCTTTATACGTGATATGTTGCCAAATAATTTGTCCAAATGTTGATTCATTGTATGAAATGAATATCATTTTATGTAATTTTTGAAATAAATATATTTCTTTTTGTATGATGAAAGTGATTGCTTTTTTTCTGCTATTATATTATACGCTCATACACATACACTAAAACCCACAGTGAAAGCATATATGCACATGTACGAAACCTAAATGTATAACAGGAGGTATTGAAGCATCAGATCTAGATTTAAGCCGCAGCGGACACCTGACCATGCTGAATTGGACAAAGCTGTAATGACACTCCCAAACGCTAGACGTCGCTCATTTGTAGTCATGCAATGTTTGGTATTAGAGAAGCAACATCTTGTGATGGACAGGTTTGACGAGGTAAATATCTAACATTAGCATCTGTAAAGTAGATAGAGTTTAGCTCGATATGACACTAACCTAAGCTGTTACGTTACAGTTGCTATACTTTGTTTGCATTTGAATTTCGGCGGGGAACGGTTGTTTTAATACTATGCGAACTCATTTTAAAGACTAAGCTAGAAATGTTTTTCATGGGGCTGTAGGACTGTTGAGATCGAGCTCAGTAGCTGCTCATCCACTTGCAGGTCACAGTGAAAGTGCCTTTCGGGACAAAACAGCTGGAGGCTGCTGTTTGTGTCCCAGCCTCCGTGAAGGACATTCACGCAGCCGTCATACTCACACATGGTGCTGGTGGAGACATGAACTTCAAACAACTGGTCTCTCTAGCACATGCCTTGGCTTCAAGTGGCTTCCTCTGTCTCCGTTTCACATGCAAAGGTTTAAACTTGGGTTATAGAGTGAAGGCTTACCATGCTGTGTGGGTGAGCTGAAATCGTAGTCTAACTTTTTTTTTTATTGATAATTAATGTTTAGATTATGATTCAGCATTAACAAACTGCCTTTTCCTCCTAGGACTACTTGAAACAGAAGTTTAACATCAAGCACATATTCGTTGGAGGTGAGCAGCAATAGGCTTACTGTACATCACATGAAATAGATACATGGGTGTGCATGTGCCATACAGATGGAAGTAGTCCCCATGACGTCACTGAAACAGTTTTTTGTACCAGGCTGTAAACATGTTTATTTCTGCTGTAATGTTGGGCATTTTAACATGGGAGTCTATGGGGATTGATCAAGTGGCAACCTCTGGGGCTGAAGCATCAAAATCGTCAATTCCTCGAGTGGCCACTTGAGGCTGGCTCCAAAAGCAAGTAAGCGCTAAGCCTCAATGGCCGGGAGTTAGGCAGAGTCACACTGCCAAGATGGCGACAGGGGAGCAACCCACTCTGAGCTTCAGAAGCAAGCTTCAGAAACATATAGGTAATGCCATAAAGGCTATATCCATCTTTATATACAGTCGGATTGATATACTTTTGGAGCCAGCCTCAAGTGGCCATTCGAGGAACTGCAGATTTTGGCATCTCCTTGTTGGTTTCATTTTTCAACCATTATTTTCAAAATATTAATATAATTTTCTGTTTGGGGTTCAATCAACCCTCAAAAAATCAATATTGTGCATTCAAAATATAGACTACAACTTCAAATACAGTACTTTAACGGTCAGTGAGTGGGAATTCTTGTCTCTAACGCTTGTTAATTCTTGTCTAAAACATGTGTCAACAGGCAGGTCAATGGGATGTCGTGCTGCTGCAGCTTTGGCTAGGCAGCTGAGTGATCAAACAGCAGATGCAGTGCAGGGTGTCATCTGCCTTGCTTTCCCACTGCACCCCCCGGGACAGACACACACCCATCGCCAGCGGAGTGAAGATCTCAAGGGGCTGCCTGAAAACATGTCTGTGCTCTTTGTGTCAGGCACTGAAGACAACATGTGTGAAAGGGTGAGGATGTTTGGCAGAAATTTATACTGGGCTGTGCAGTTTAATACATTTAAATTATTTAAATTTTTACAAGATTTTAAGTTTTTTATTTACATATGTGTTTGTAATTACAAAACTTTTTTTCTTAATATGCCTAAATACTAAGTTGTAATATATTGTAAATGCTCTGAATTTACATAATTATATTTTCATATCTTGCATATGTTGTATGCAGTTGTTTGTTCTCATCTCATCTCAGTCATGCATTGGACATTAGTCATGCTGTAATTGTCAGTTGTATATGTTTATGGAGTTTGCTCCCACTATTATATGTTTAAATTTTAATTCTCTTTATTAAAATTGCTGATAGCCTGTATCGTTATGTACTGCAAAATCCAGTTCTAGACTATTTCGTATACCATTGGCAAAACCATGCAATTTTAGATGTACTTCTAATTTATCGATTATCTCAGCTTGTTCAATGTATGACTTTCTGTTTTCATGGCGTGTCACAATGTTTTCTTTCTTTCTTTGCCTAGGTCCTTTTTGATGGGATAGTAACAGAAATGAGAGCTCAAGCTGAGGTTTTTTGGCTAAAAGGAGGCAGCCATGGGCTGAACGTGAAGGGACGGTCAGAAGAGTCTGTGTTGGATGAAGTGAACTTAAAAGTCATCACCTGGTTGAATAAACAAGGAGCATAGATTAATTAATATATTTTTTTCTTTTTTTTATTGTATTTGTTGAATAAAGCATATTTTAGTGCATTTTTGAGATGGTCAAATTGTGATGCCCTTTTTTCAGAAATTGTAGACAATGCAGACCTTATATAAAGCTACCAAAACCACATTTTTAATGTATAACAAAGTACCTTTTTAACACATTTGGCATTCAGCCCCTGTAGCTGGTCGTTTGTTCCACAAGAAACTGATATTTAAAAACTAAACTGAATTACCATTTAATCATCCTGGACCATGTCAGCAGCAGTGAGATAATAAAACTTGACTTGACAGAACAAGTTACTGTAAGGTAAAAGTTACAAGAAATAAGCACAGACGTAGCATATCAAAACAGCAGTAGAAATAACCGAAAATAGTGCAGTAACCAGATTTATAAGATGTAACAAACAGTTGGCATATTAACATGTCAAATAGCTTGTAATGGGAAAGTAATGTATTATGAATATTTGTGTTGTATTCTTCTTTTTATTTTCCTTTAAAAAAAATCTAGTACTGGATAAATAACAACATTCAATGGTAATGCTGTAGTGTTGATGTGCACAGGGGTACTGCAGGTAGCCAATCATTGGTGCATAATATAATTTTATTTATAGAATAGGCTAATATTTATTTAAAAAAATAAAAACATTCTATATTCTATCACCAGAACTGAACTGTAAACATTTAGCAGATCCCGTTCAAAGTAACGGCTTTCCGTTAATTTAGTAAGGATGTCATTTGCATTTTTGTTTTCTTGCAGCTTATAGGTGCTTTAGTTACCATGGCAACTGAACTTGGGGTGAACCATGGGTGAACTCAAGCTATCTGCTATTTGCTAGTAGCCCTAGCCGTGGTTAGCTCGCTACTGTGAGACAAGTAATTAACAACATGTGCGCTGTTCCTTTAACGAACTGTGACGGTCTGTGTGATTGAATACAATTGGCTCGCTCACTTCCGCATGTTTTTTGGGTTTGTAGAGCAGCATGGCAGGACAACCATGGAACAGGGTAAACATACCCTTTCCTGGTGCTGTTTCCAGTGTCCGTATGAATTTCAACTCAACAACAGGTACGCTGCATTGGTGTGATGATGATACGATAAATGTCTTTGCTCCGTGATATCTCGCGGTCCACGTGGTGCGGTTTGGTTTGTTGGAGAGGAGTGGGGCACTAAACCTTCATATCCCTTCATATCCACATGTTCACCTTCGTGAGTATATGGAATAGTGAAGTGTTGATGTGTACGTGTTGTTGCTGTTTTGCAGATGCTAACATTAAAACCCTGTTGGTGGAAAACGAGAAGGTCCTTAAACTAATCCGCAGTGAGATTCTTCAAACGGAGATACGGCTTCTCTACGAGCTGCTGTACATCCTAAATAACAGCTTCAGAGGAAACAAGACGTTCAAGGGTTTAAAACAGGTGAAAGCCTCCACATCTGGCTGCTATAGGATATACAGTATGATCTGTTGACAGGAGACGTGCTTGTCGTTTGGGTCTCACTGTGTGGTGAACGGCCCTTAGGTGGTAGGAGAGTTGTAGACCTAACCAACTAATAGTGTCCATGTCCTCTCAGCTCTATGTTACACATTTTGTCTTTTCTCCCACAGGTTGAACAATGTGTAAACAGGCTGAAGAACATGAAGCTGGATGTGTCTCTCCAGGAGCTGACTGATCTGTGTCCCAACAGGATTCAAAGGTAGGTATTATTGAGTCAGTGTGATGTGGTGATTTTTCCATCTGATTTTAACATGCAGATCAGACCCGCATCAGCTTCAAAGCAGGGGTTTGGTGCTATGTGGAAGTTGGCATAGACATAAAGAAGTGGGGTAAAACAAACAGCTTCATATAGTTGCCGCAGATCAATTTAAATACAACCATGAATTCAGGCACTTTCACATATGCTCAAGACATCTCAAGTTGGTTGAATTTGACCAATACTTAGACTCAAATGTGTGTACAATCCAAAAGAAATCAAAATAATGTACAAGAGAATGTGTTAAATTAACAAGTTCTACAGTATATATTTGGAAGTTGCCTAAGTAGCTAATGCAGTGAAAGAAAACACTCACAGTAAATATGGGGGGGGGGGGGGGGGTTTGTGCATGTGTGTGTGTTTTTCAGAGGACTCAGCATCAAGGCTGGTGAATGTGATGTTCCTAGTCAACCCATGCTGGAGTGGCTGTGTCTCAAAGTGCTGGGAGCCGCCCAGCTGATGAGCTGCACATTGAATCGCTGCAGCAGAGCTTTCATGTATCTTTTCCAGCTATGTCACTGTTTTGAAACATCTGGATGATTAGTCCTGATGAGTTATGTGTTAGAAATCTCTGAAGATCTCATGTGTGTTTGCGAATGTGGATTTCTTTGTTTGAAATTAGATTAATGCTCTTGACCCTCTTTATGTCACCTCACGGGTTTGCCCTTAACAGATATTTGTTTCAGAATCTCAAGGCAGCAGATGAAATGGGAGGAGTTTGTAATCTTGAATGTGGTGATTACTAGCATGCTCAGTCGTCTGTGGTGAGTGTTTTTCCCCATTGTCACATCTGCAAGATACAGGTAGTTGCAGTATTTGAGCTGTATATTGTATGTTGGTGGCTCTGAATTTGCCTTAAGCTTTAGAGAAATCTGCATTTGAAATAATACGATTCATGGTTGTTTACAGTCTAAATCCATGCTTGTGCCCCATCAGGGTGATGTTCCGTGGTATCCTGGTCAGCCTGTCCACTCTGTACCAGCAGCTCCTGGTGTTCCTCAGAGAAGTAGCCCACACCCAGCCCATGCCTTTTCTCACAGACTTCTCCCTGCCAGCAGACATGGCTCAGTTCCTGTGTCCCTCTGATGCATTTTTACTGATCAAACAACCAAAGCATGATTCCAGTACCAAAGATGACAAGGAAAAGCAGCAGAATAAAAAGAAATCCTCCAAGAGCCAGGGACAGACAGGGAAGGTTAAAGAAGACCTGGGCATTGCTGTTGAAAGAGGTGTGGAGCTTTATTCACTGTTGTGTATTATGTATGAAGCATTTAAAGCATGGGGGTAAGAGGATACTGCCTTAACCTCCTAGGACCTGGCGTCCACATATGTGGACCTCACATTTTGGATTCTCTAGACCACAATACTAACTTTTTCTCAACAAGGGCCTGGTGACCACATATGAGGATATTATACTGCCACTCAGTAATCGAAATTTAAAACTAATGTCCTCATATGTGGACATCATTTTTCTCAGGTCCCAATCAGCCTAAATAGCAAAGAATAGAGTTCAGGTCTTAGGAGGTTAAAGGACATGTGCCTCTTTGTTCGATTAATTAATTCCAGTTTTATAAACATACATTGGAATAGACCTGTAATTGTTCAACAGTAGTTACATTACTTGTTTTTTTTCCCCAGGTACAAATCATGACACTGACTTGAAGCCTTTTCTCAAGGTTGTTAGGAACTTAACAGAGGTATGTTACCAAACCATTATTTATTTATTCCTTTATTATTTACAGAATAGTTAGTTATTAAGTGCTGTCACCTAATTGTGATTCTAATGATTACATTGGCACCCAAGGACAAATACTTCTTACGGGGAACTTACAAGGCTGACAAGAGACAAAAATTCAAGAAACAAGTGAGAGAAGCCACTACTTTCACAGACATGGCAGCCCATCTAGAAGAAATGATCCTATGGTGCAGATCCCAGAGGATGGAAAAGGAAAGACGCCTTTTAACCTTCCTGCGTTTGAAGTGCCACAAGATGACATGTCTAGAGGCTACAGGTTACAAGTAAGAGCAACACCACAGACAAACAACTTACCTTACCATTCTGTGACGAATGTGCATGTTCATAAAATGTGTCCTCATCCTCAGTATGCAGAGGAAGTTGCAGAGCTTCAGACAGGAAGCTTGCTGGGCTGCATCTCCTCAAGGGCCAGCACCAAGAACCTGCCGTTCCTCTGCCGCAGTGAGGAGAAAGAATCGCCTCAGAACGCGTTGTCAATCACTCAGGAGTCAATTCAAGTCTTCCACAGTCAAAACTGGTGTGAAAAATAAACACCTTAAGAGACGACGAAGGAGGAGGTGTGAGTTATCCATGTCTGGACTGTCAGAGACTGGTCAAAGAAGCAGGACTACATATGAGGAAACACCTCAGACCACCAACTGTGATAGCCATGATGACATTGATGATATTTTTGCCTCTGGAGGTTTGTGACACTTGGCCATGAGCACATCAGAAGAAACAAATTAGTGTGCCACTGAGCTCAGTACACAGTGTGACTCATTCTTCTGTTTTCAAAAGAATAATAAATGGAACTAGATGTGTTGGGAGAGCTGATGGTTGGTTTAAAGGTGGGTCTGATGCAGCATCACAACAGCATCACTATAGGTAAGCAAAGCAGCTTTTTGCTGGTGTTATTTATTAAAGTTTAAGGTGATGAGATTTAACAACTCCCATTGTCTTGATACCAGAATGGGGAATTTTGCACCAGCTGTGTGATAAAACTTTTTAGCGATATTTTTGACCCTGTTACTGTGAATTGGAATTTCCAAGGGATCAAGTCAACTCTTGTTAAGATGTTCTATTTTGAATAGCAGGATATTTAAGCATTTTAAAAGGTGAAACTTTAAAGAAAATGTCTGCTGTTGGCGATGGCCATTTTGGCTTTTCATAGGGTACCTAATAGCCCCTTTCACACATTCACTCTCTCTTGGATACAGTGTACACTAGGTTAAATGCATGCATTTGAGATGTTAAATGCTCCTCTTGTTCTGCCCTTTTTAAGGCAGCACTATAATAGCATACAATGTTTAATGCACAAAGAAATAAAATCAGTATAATGAACCATGAAATACTGCAAGTGGAGGAAGGTACATAAAGCCAAATTCCATGTCTGATTGGGGCTTTTGAGATGACCTGACATCAACTGAGCAGTTTGTCAAGTCTCTAGTGGTATATCTGGCACCACCTAGTGGTGATAATAAGTATTGCTCTCAATGGTTATTCCTGGACTGTTAATAGCTCCAATACAATATTACATGACTCCCTCAACCTTGTTAATTGTAATGCCCTTGGCAGGGGCAATGCGAGAAAGCAGAGGTGCCAGTTTTCTTGTCTAGAATTGAATTTGTGCCCATAGAGACTGAGTGCTGATGTGAACAGAGAATGCACTGGCAGTGTATTAGTGGGCAGTGTGGCGTCAGCTCTAGGCCTTTGAAACTTAAGAGCTGTGCAGACAAAAGTGCCACCAAATTGAAACATGCCGGTGTCTGGCACTCTGTAGCAACCATGACTGCTATAGAGTGAAGGAGTGAAGGATGTGTACCAGATTAGGAGCTGAGTTTTTTTGCAGACTGTATTTCTGCTGCCCACCATCTTATCATCCTTTGCCAAAGGCAGCACAGCCCTCCCATCTGCACAAGTACAACAGTGCACTGTTTTTTTTTTACCACTCACTGAGCCTGACTGTGTTGAGTTATGGTCTCATATCAGCCCGCCAGCTTCATTTGTGCATATGAGCCTGCAGATACCTGATTGCTGTGCTTTTTAGGTTTCATCTAAACCAGTTGGTCAAGGTCAACTTTTGCACTCCCCTGCAGTGAAGGAATGGAGCAGAGCTAAAGCATTTAAGTCTATATTCTGCATACATGAGCACACAGGAAATCAGACCAATTTTTTTCTCTGCTGGAAGTCAGAGTGGCTATGCCAAACACAATCAGTATCCAAATTTTTACACTTGATGGGAGGTACAATGTGATGGACACAGAGGAGGTCAGCAAACCTCATGGACATCTTTTCCTTAGTAGGAATGAAAGGAGCAGCGTATAGATTAATCTACAAAATGATATGTGCCCTGTTGAAAATATACTTTGTAAATTAAAAACTGAAGATGAAAAACAAGGTTTAATGCAAAATGACTGTCTTTGATTTTGCTACTTTTAATTACATACCGACTGTACATAATGTCGCCAACATATTTTAACAGAGTATGAGTATGTGTATGTGGTTATGAGATGTTTACATTAACAAACCTTTTACCAAACATTAGCCACTTATGAACTGATAGGATGCTAAATTTAGTTGCCAGTAAGATGTTAAATGTTGAAATGTAGCTGTCAGTAATTACTGCAGACTTGGAGACTAAAAATAATCAGTTGTACTAGTTATAAAAACCACTTATAGGATTGGTATATCTGGTAGATTGGTCTGCAATGGCTTCACTGTGAGTTGTCTTTTTCAGCTATACACTTTCAGTGCCTGCATCATCATCTGGCTGGGGCAGCGAGTCTTCAGCACTGTGCACTGCCTCAGCTTAGAGTAGTGAGACTCTTGACTTCTGTCAGCCAAGAGATATTTAATAGGATATAATTGCAAACAGATGGTTCCACAAAGTCGGGTTCAGTGCTGAAATTGTACGTACTGTGGGGCCCAAAAGTGTGAGACCACTTGCTCATTCACTTGGATGGGAAAGTGGTCTCAGATTTTGGACCCACCTGTATATTTGTTGGAATGGATGGTTCTCAAAGGATTCTACAAATCATCAGTTAGGGTTTGTGGGCATGATATGACCTTAAAAAAAGTAAGAATACAACAGGTCTGCTCTCCCAATATGCTGTTCTTCAATTTATTTTTCCCCATTCTTAATAGCAGCAGGGAAACAGAGCACAGTAACATTAGCTTTTGTATGGCAAAGGATGAAGGGATTCTTAGCATTTATACCCAGAGGTGTATTAAATCCTCATACCATTTACCTGCAGAGACAAGAAAAGCAAAGTGGATCGATTGAGGCCAACCTGGTAAATCAAGCACTTGTAGTGCCATTGCTTAATCACCCTGGTCTCCAATTGCTCAGTGATTTAAATTCTGAAGTTATCCTTAGGCTATGAATAAAGTGGGAAAGCATGTATAGAAATGTTTATGGTCAAAACCCTCATTAAGGCCAGAGGCAGACACTGAATATAAACAGTGCATCTAATACAATATTTTTTGACTTGGGCAAAGGGGGACACACTCATACTGGTATGTTTAATTTGTACAATATTATGATTATGTCCAGAACATGCAATGTCATATCTTGCTAACATAGAATATAACATATTTTTAGCCTACAATTCCAGCTTTGAACAGAATTGAAATTTCTTCATAAAATGAAGTCTAACATAGGTTGTGCTCCTCCATGCATACAGGGTGTTTTTTTGTATTTCACACTGGGAGCAAATATAACATCACCTCTTTAACTACATGTTTAATCAAGAATGGGTTCTTTTTATGTCTGTGCCCAAGAATATATGTGAGAAAACCCTCTAGAGCATAGACAGAGAACAAAGTGCCTTTCATCCATGCCATACACTAGAGGGCTGCGACCTGAAACATACTGTATAAATGTGCACCATTCCCCTGCTGCAATTAAGATGAAAAGAAGATAAATGTAGAAAAGCATGCTGGACTGCAGACCGTAATGCTATTTTTCAGGCCAATGTTCTTAAATACCTGTGTTTACAAAATCTTTTGAGAGTGAACAATTTTTACTCAACTTTACAAATATGACCTAAAAAAGTCCCCTGTTGTCCCATTACCAATGAAAAAATGCGTTGCCTTTACTGTCATATCAATTTTCATAAATAATCTAGGCCCAAGTAGGCTATTAGTTTCTGTGGCTTTTCAGTTCTCTTTAAGTAAAACCTGAGCCTGTTGATGTTGATCTCATCACTACAGCAGTGATTTTAAGTCAAATTAAAGTCAGTTAAATATGAAGTTTTGTCAAAATAATATCTGTGTTGTAAACAGAACTGTATTTCTACAGGAGCTGTCTTCCACCTCTCTATTCAGATAATATTGTTGAATAACATGCCGTTGACTTCTGACATTCATACATGCTCACTGGCTGAGTTGCAAAAGGCAGCTGGACCATATGTTACTTTTGAGAATTTAGTAGGAAAGAAGAGTGCACACAATTTTATTGGTATTTTTGAAGCCAGAGGACTCTTACAGGTTTACTAGTGTTAATATTTAGCCAAAGTGGAAAGTTTATAGGTTTATCTTTTTTATTGTTAAAAGGCCATATCAGTGGTTTAACATTAATCCAGGTTACTGCAGATTACTTGTATCTGACCTCACAAATAATTGCTGCAACAATTTGTTGATTAATTGATTAGATGAGTGAGAGGAAATTAATCTGCTACAATTCAACAATTCAAGTAATTTTTTTGTCAGTATTTTCTGGTTCCTGCTTCTCTAATGTGACTATAATCTGGTTTTCTTAGTCTTCTATGATAAAAACAAGAAAAGCAAAGAATATCCATCATTTATCTATGATAGAAAATTTAGAAAGCTTTGTGCTTTGGACTTTTGGTGGAACAAAACAAGACATCAAACATCTCCTCGGGAACCTGGGAAATAATTAGTAGATTAATTGCTAAGAAAAAAAAAAGATCACAGTGCACAGCAAATCTGCCTTAATATTTGTCAAAGGATGTCAATGGACAATGGTTGCCTGGAAACGTAGGCAAAAGAAATACAAACTGTAGTCGGCAGAAATTTTAGGAATACTTAATAATTCGTTTTATCGTATTTATTTATTTATTTTAGCAACATTAAATTGTGTAGATTGAGTGGGGCTGGTCAGTAGTTAACCGCTATTGTGTTCTGTTTATAGTCTTGGTGAAAGTCAAAGGTGTTGACAGATCGTTTTATACACGGTCTGATATGCGAGAGACTGAATGAGCGCCGATGGTGTCGTCACATCCTGTCATCTGTAGTTTTTCATATCCGGAAGGTGGGGCTTTTTGTTGCAGGAGCGGTTTGCATTTGGGGAGTCAATGCCTCGATATGCTCTATTAATGCAGTCATCAAGATAGCATCAACAGAGGGCAGAAATACGACTCCTACTCTGGTAAGGCTTCAGAAATGTCTTAATGGATGGAATAAGTGGGTGTTTGTTCACAAGGTCTTTAGAGAGTTAAATATATAATAAAATAAACCACACCTGTTTTAAGGAAGGACGAGCGACCAGTGAACCCTAGGGGTGACCGTTTAAGATAGAATCGATACAAATAAACTCTTATCGTCTTGGTTTTAACTGACTGGTTTAAATGTCTGCTCGTGTTAGTGTTTTAGTGTAGCTCGCTGTCATTTACGCTTAGGCTAAACTGGTACAACATAACGCCAACATTAGACGTCACGTTCATGGTAAGTTATCGTTAGGTTAGCCACTAGTCACCGTTTAACTAGCCTTACTGATGTACACTTTCGCATTCATTTGTGGCCACCCCGCCAGTTTCATAAATGATATATGTTTCAATGTGTTTGTATTCATTTAACTAACGCTGTAGTGTTGCGATGCGTTGTTTGGCAATAACGGTAGTCATTCCACCAAAGTCCGTGTTTATGAACCTTTGTGGTGATGGTCAGCTGCCGTTACACAGTTGTTAGCTTACAACGTCCGTGTAAACTCGAGTTGAGTTACCTGTTGTGATTAAAAGTTGTAACTTTGGTGTTTCCCGAGGGTTTAGTTAAGATAGTGTTACACTTGATTAGCTGTTCAAATTAACTGTTGTAGTGTGTACTTGTTGACAATTACCTCAACTGGTTTGTGCTGAAAAGTTTTCCTTCCAACACGACACACCCAAGCTGGCTCATGGTTTCTTCAGTTAACGTTGGTGTAATCCTAACTGTCAGCATAACGCCCAGTTTCTATAATAACAGTGTACACACTAGTAATAGTTTTTTCCCCCTCCATTACATAAGGCATGTATCAGTTAATATGTGGAACAATGCTGTTATTATCAAATGTTACTCCCTCTATGTTTAATCTACTAAATTAACTTTGTAAGTTTACTTTGTTGGGATCCCTGTGGTGCCTGGACCCTGCTTTGGGGACTATTGACTATGTGGCCTCTGTCAAAATACAGAAAAGTCAAAGTAGTATAGAAATGTAAACTTGGAAGCAAGTTAGTCACTGTCAGTGAAAAATGTTTACATACAGTATACTATGAGAGTGCTGGATGATAGGCATGTATTTTGTCTGTCCTGAGCAGTGACTCTTGTGTTTACTGATGCTCCATTTTGCAGATGGGTGCAACGTTTTCAGTTCTTATCAGCTCTTTTGTTTGGAGACAGGTTGAGAGTGTTGAAAATAGTGGTGGAAAAGCACTCACATTTTCCATGTCATTAATAATACAAATAACAAATAATATATTTTTTTGGTATCATGGAAAAGTGACAAATATAATTCATCATCCAGCTCAGACTTAGATTAAAACAATCTAAAACTACTCAAACTTGCTGTTCTTTTCTCTGTTTTCTTCTTTACTGAATAAATACAGGATTTTGTGGCACAGAGATGCATTAGGGCTGTGCTCCACTCCAGATTTGTCATTTATTCAATAAGTGCTGTGAAAGAGTAATTGATTACTCAGTCAGTGCTTGTTGGCTTTCATCTGAAGTCTATACATTGCATCCCACAGGCAATATTATTTATAACCAAAGCCTGTTTGATTTTGACATAATTCATGGTAATGAGACATTAGCTTTGACAAATTTGGCATAAGGAAATCACTTGTGGAATAGAAATATATAAATATATATATATATATATATATTTTGTTATTGTTAACATACATATGCTTGGTCATTCCCTTGACAAGAGTCTCAACCTGGCCTTTCCAAAACCTCAGAGGGGATTACTCAATAACAAACAATACCTTACTCAATTAATTATATGATAATCTCTGTTCATTAGAGATTGTCGGTAAGTGGAAATTGGAAATGTTTGTGAATGAAAATCAATGTGTCTGGATTAATTATTGATTATTCTCTTATTGTCTTGTATTATGAGGTTTGTAAGGATTAAACCACTGACCTGCTTGGGGTCTCTTGAAGACCTGCCGAGTGGGATTGAACATGCTTGAATTAATCATAGTGTGTCTTGTGGTGGGGTTCAAAGTAAACATTGAATCTCAGATTACACCTGGTCTAAATAGCGAATGAGAGCCAAGAGCCACTGCGACTTGTTTGATTTATAACTTTATCCTCTGGGGCATATATTCAATCAACCGAACAGTTGATTTGACCTCTGAAATTTAAACTTTAAATGTATCCAATTACATTGAGTTAATAATAAAAAGCAAGTTAATTTAATACTTACTCTGAGATTTTCAGTGCAAGGAATAAAGTAGACTGGAAAGAAAATAGATTTTCCTGCATTCATCAACTAAAGAACACTTTGTTGAAACAAGAGACAAGCTTGATAAGTTGGCACAATATACATTTTTACTTGAATTCCTAATAATTACAGTTTGTAAGGCCTAACAACTTGTAATTTTTATTTATGAATAATAAGATTAGGAATAATAAGACAAGTTGCTGTTTTTACAGTTTTGTGTAACAGTGCACTCTAAACTGGCAGATAGTCAAAAGCCCTGAACGATATTGTCAATTTGAGTGAGATCTCAGATTTGAAGTTGATAAGTACTGTGAAATGCATAGTGCCAGTACTTTCTCATAACCCCTTAAGCAACTGAAAAAAAACAACATTAGTGAAAATAGCTGTCGATTGTGATGTCTCCAACATTTCAGTCTGAAAAACCCATCTTATGTATCTCCAGTATAAGTTTGTAGGACAGTTAAACAACCATTAACACATCTGGAATGACATGCAGCCAGCCTTTCATAATTAACTTGTGAAGTAAATACAGATTCCAGCAGTCGCAACATTTTCAGGGAAACAAATTCAGGAATTGTTTGACAGTCTTGTAGGACTCCAGGTTTTTTTGTTTTTTAAAGCTGATGCAGACAGTTTTGTTTGGGAGATATTAATGGATGGTATTTTTTGTCACTACATCATCTGAATACTTTTTTTCCCCCATCATACCATATAATTATTTCTTTTAGAAAATGCTGTTTCAGACTTTTCAAGAAAAAGCCTGACTCATCATTTTGACCATCACAAGAAGCAAAAACTCCCCAGTAAAATCTAGACTAATACAATAGGTCAGTGCCTTGATTGGCATTGACCAGTGTTGGCAGCATTGTAGACACTTCATGCAAACAACAACACAGCTGGTTTGTCTCTACAGCATACTTGTAGACCGATAGCAAACAGTGACATCAGAGGTCTTGTGAATGAGGCTGAACTGGCCCCACATTCCTCCTCTTTCTCTGTCGTGACTGACTTGATGTTTATTTCCAACCATGTCTTCGTCCTCACTCGGATGATTTTCTTAATGCTAAGCCCTGTTGTTCCTTAATATTTTTGCAGCTTATCAGAATATGACAAACATTTTCTGCAAGGCTTCATTTGCCTTGTTTTGGACACAACCTAGTTGGCTCACATCAAAGAGCTCCATCTGCTTTTCTAATCAGTCCTTCATTTTCTGATGAGGTTCCTGAATTACCTGGGTTCTTGGTGTGTAATAGCATTGGAGTCAGAAAGCCATTCGCTAATGATATTGGCAGTGGAAATGGAGGGCAAGGGCAAAAGGAACTGCGTAAGGAGTTTTTTTTTTTTTTTTTTTTCTTTACTAGACTTGTAAAGTGAGTGATTATGTGTAAGAGATGGGGATGTAGATAAGTGCATATCAAGCTGCCATCAATGGTCTGTTTTCTGTCAGCAGGGGGGAAAGGAGCTTTATATATTTTGTGTGACTATCAGTTAATTACAATATGAACTGCTGTGCTTGAGGAGTTAAAAAATCCTTGCCCGTGTCCAGAATCCGGAATACACAAGGAGCTGTCATGTCATAGAAAATGCTCTATTCAGCACATATTTGCAGATCCTTATGGTCATTTGACATTTTTTTTGTTCTTGCTTTGCTTGTAAGATATTATGAATCTTAAAATAGTGAGAATGAAATCCTGTTGTCTTTTGCTTTTCAAAGTTTGACCAAATGTTTTGCTGATTGCATTATTGTTGGGAATTCCCAACTCCATTCCAAGATCTGTGAGTAAGACAATTACACATTTTTCCACTTACAAGGGAATTCATTATTTTAAGGGTAGAGTGATTCTTCTTCCTCCAAGGCTGCCAATTTGACATACTGGCATATACAGTAGTTGTGATTGTTATGTGTATGGAGCCAACTGAAAAGCAGTGCATCCTGTTTCCTACAATTAAGAGGAACAAGTAATGCAAATGTTTATTTGCAGAACACTATGATAACTCAACTTTTTTGATGCATCAATTCCCCTTAACCCACTGCTGGCATCCAGTGCCCAGGGGCCTGTTGACTTTGGTTATTGGCTAGGAGGCTAAATGTGTAGGCTATGTTTGAATCCTTAAAAAATGTAACTGCATCACGACCACAAGAGCCACAAATAAATGCCAAATATACCACAAGAGCACAATAACTGTCATTGGTTTGATCAGTTTAAGGCTACTTATCTTTTCTCTCAGGTGTTAATAATGTAGACATTATTTATAGGAAAGGGAAAAAAAACACAGAACAAGTTGATACCATAAAGGTTAGCCATAGTTAAACTGTGAAGCAGGTACGGACCATTGGCTAGCATAGCAACACACAGTGCATTCATAAAGTCTTCAGACCCCTTAATCTTTTTCCACATTTAGCTTTGTTGCAGATCTTACAGAGACAGGTGTGTGCCTTTCCAAATCATGTCCAATCATTTGAATTTACCACACAAGGACTCCAGACAAGTTGTAGAAAAATGATCAAGAGAAATGGGAGGCACCTGAGCTAAATGGCTGTGTTGTTCAGACATTTAGCTGAACAACACAGCAACTCTTTGCTAAATGTCATATCATAGGGTCTGAATAACTTATGTCAATGTGATATTTCAGTTACTTCTTTTTAATAAATTTGCTAAAAAATCAAAAATTCTGTTTTGACTTTGTCATTAAGGTATATTGAGTGAAGATTGAGGGAAAAGATCATTTTATTTTAGCATAAGACTGCAATATAACAAAATGTGAAAGAAATTGAAGGGGTCTGAACACTTAATGAATGCACCACAGCTGCTTTCATATTTAAATACTCTCAAAACTTTACAAGAGCTATTTGTAAGCTCTGCTGTTGCTACATAGCCAAAATTAGCATTAACAGCTTTTTACTTACCAGTCTTTCCAAGGGCTTCAGCCATCGTTGCATTTGCAATACAAGAGTTTATAATATAGCCTTAGAGCAGCACTTCTTCATCAGGGCAGACTGGATGCCACAGTGACTCAGTATTGGAAAGTGACGAGACAGTCCGACCGGACTTGGGCTAGTAGGTTAGCATGCTAACTTCAGTACAAGAAAAGAAGTGATAGAAATAGAAGCAAAACAAGAGTTAACATCAGCATTGCTTTCCACTGCTGGAGCCAGCTCTTGGAGAGTAAAGGAATAAAGATTGATAGTGATCTCAAAACGTTTCTGCTAGACTGGTGAGTAAACAACTCTTAATGCTAACGATGGCTATGTAGCAATTGCAAAACTTACAAATAGCTCCTTTAATGATGAAACAAAGTTTTTCAGTTGTGGGATTTTTATCAATTGAATAATTTAATTTCCTGTTTCAAGTTTGAACAAGTTGATTCCAATGTGAAATTAAATGAGAGTCGAGGTGCCTTGAGGGTAGGAAATCAGTGTTCAAACTTAGCATGGCTGGAAAATAGTGAACATTAACCTACACAGTAGGTTAATCAGCTTGTCTATCATTTCTCATTTAGCACTGTCAACCGCAACTTTATCATGTTAGTAACCAGATCCAGACATCCATATATGCCATACAGTGTCTGGTACACAATTTGGGAATGTGGAGAGATTTTAAATACCTCTCATCACTCGTGCCTCTTCACTCAGCCTCTTTTAACTGCATTCTGAATGTTCTCTATACTCTTCTTCAAGACTTTCATTTCGCCAACATATAGTGAGAGGTTTGTCTCAGAGGTTTTTCAGGCCTAAATGTATTCCTGTGTGCCCATTTATGTATAAATTGGTGACGAAGACTGGAGAATTTCACAAAGCAGTTTATACTATTATGTCTACTGTGTTTAGCTTTAGGCTACAGTATGCCCTGTTGTTCCAGGATGGAAATATTGCATGGCAGAATTAGTTTGACTGCCCAGGCTTTTCAAAATGTTAGTGCACCAAGGAGTGAGGTTTACAGACGCCGTAGGCCCCATGAACATATCTGAGCTGTGAGGCAGAGGGATAGCAGGGGATGGTAGGTAGAGATTTCTTTGGTACTGTCATGGTTACAACTCTGCCAATTTTAAACCATGATGGCACCACAGGCTCCTAGCATGGTGTAGGTGGTATCTAACTCCGCCTTATGTTATGTTTCTTGTCAGGCAAATGAAAAAAAAATTAGCAAATTGGAGATAAGTAGTGGGCAGTTGGGAGTTACTCAGCAGGAACAAATTGATTTGTCTGAGAATGCATACAGAGATCTGAACTCTTCTTTCCATCCATCCTGAATCAGTCCAGTGGAAAGACGTGAATGTTTGGATTATACTGCATTGGCTGCATTGAGGTTTGAAAAGATATCTCTTGTGTGTTTCAGGCTAAACCCCAAAAACCTTTTGCATTAGTGTCATTGTATAATAATGTATGTGCTTAAGACTGT
Source organism: Seriola aureovittata (assembly GCF_021018895.1). NCBI lineage: Eukaryota > Metazoa > Chordata > Actinopteri > Carangiformes > Carangidae > Seriola > Seriola aureovittata. Next base: position 19,888,694 of record NC_079374.1, read on the forward strand.
GCTGCAGTTGCACCTCGATGATTTTTTCCACTTAAGTAAGAAAGGAAAAAGGTTTAGAATAGAGATGTATTTGAAAAAGCTTCCCACTTAGTGTTGCTGAAGTAGAGAGGATTTTAGCACAGAGAGGATTTAGCTGCCCAGTTTCGTCAAAGGCTCCTCTGTGCACTCCGCTGGCCAAGAGTTGTTAGTATGCACTGCGGGGTGCTTTTTGAAAAATTCTTCCTTGCTGCTGTGTACTGTCTTTTTAAGATAAATCATTTCCCTATCTTCTCTAGCAGTGACCATGATAACTGCTATGGCTCGACTAAACACATTTCTGCTATGCCTCGGCTGTTAAATTATGCATTATTTGTTGCTGTGTGATAAACAAACCTTAGGATCTTGAATCCCAGTTGTTGTGTGTTACAGAAGAGCCATTCTTACACATAGCTCCTGACTGCTGTGACTCATGAGATGCATTGTTTTGGCCACAGCGAGCTATGATTATGACTAGGGAGATAGGTAGCTGTCCACAATAAAAGGGCTCAGCTCTCCCTTTACATTTGCTGAAGTAAAGGAACATTTTCAGTCCTGGAGTGGTAAAAACTGGATGGGACACAGCAGAGTTTTGGGGCATCAGTGAGGGAGTTTTGCTTTGCTGGCAGCAGAATTATCAAGGGAGGATGTGTTTAGATATAACAAGAGTTAGTGGTGGAAAATAGAGAGGTAAAACAAATTGTGCAAGTAGGTTGAATATTACAGCCTTTTTAGAGGAATTTCACTACAATTTCCCCCCTCAAATGGCATCACATCCTGTAACTTCTGTTAGGATGTGTTCTGTCACATAGCATTCCCTGCTACACCACAGTGTTTCAATTTAGCCGCACCCACACTAAGCCACCTCAGAGTGTTCTGGTTGACTCATTTGACTAGTGCTCATGATAAAAGAAATAGCCACAGTGAGCTAATCTCCTTCTCAGATCGTTGGAATTTGAAGCCCCCTGTTTTCTACATTAGATGGGGAGAGGAAATACCCTCACCCCTGTGACCTGTGGAATGCAGAGAGAGAGAGAGAGAGAGGGAAGAGTCATCAGGTTCTCTGCAACTATGGCTCAGATAGCTTGAATTTCCACAGACACCAGAATTCACTTACTCTACCTCACTCAGAGTGGAATATAGGAATCTTAGAATGTGACAACAAATTTGAGCATCACTATGCTAATACTTTGTTTGTTTGTACCAACTAAACTCCTAGCTTCTGCTCATGTGGAGGAGGGTTGAGTGACAGATTATACCTAAAGAAAGATAGCTGCACTACTTTGAACATGAGGAGTTAAAAGAATATATTACATGTTCAGCATACAGTTGTTCAGTATACCAGTCAACATTTTCATGTCATTAGAATCAGCTGATTGAATGATAAAATAATTTGTAATGGATGTCATCTGATTTTCATCAGTGTCTAATCAATCAAAGTATACCTGGAAAAGAATGTGGATAATTGATGGTCATGTACAAGTTCAAGAAACTTGCGTATTAAGGCCTGGAAGCATCATCATGGGTTTTTTGGCTCTATCTGTTTGCTGTAATCTTTTATTAGTTACGGTGCGAGTCCTGGCAAACCTTGGTGTATCCTTGCCAAAGTGTTAAGATGTGCAGGGAGGGAACACTAACCCATTCTCCAAAGGGAATATTAATGAATTCCTGTAGCCCACACTGCACTGGTGTCATCTATATTTCAGGAGCTTTGCAACCAGAGTGGTCTGTTTAGGCTGTACCCCTCCTTCTCCATAATCCAACACCCCCTGAAAAGGACCAGTACCAAGCAGTCTGTAGATCCATATCTGGGTCAGGCCTAAATATTAATTCCTCTTTTGTCAATGCCCTCCATTTTAACCCTGCATGCAACTTGTGTTGAACTGCAGCTTGTGGAAATATGGTAGGACTCCCCCTCCCAAATGTCTGAACTTCCTTTGGAAAGTCTGCACTAAGCACTTTTTTGTGCTTGGCCTTTTTTTGTCATAAGTTTATTCAGTGTGATCACTTTATTCATAGCATTGGAATCTGTGTGTACATGCGCACAGGGAAGTGGGTTACAAGTGAATAATTTAGATAGTGACCCCTATGCATACGTGTGAGATTGGCAGAGTTTGTCACTGTGTGACTATGTTTGGGTGGATATCCTTCAAGCCCTTTCACTGGCCTGGTTACTGATAACAAAGGCAGGAAGAGCACAGGTCAGACTTTTCTTCCTGGTAAGAGAGAGTGGAACCGAGATGCCACATCCTCAGCATCCTCCGTCGTCATACCATAGCTTCTGCATACTGAAGGGGAGGTTAACTTGATGCAAACCACATGTTCTGCTTTTGGACAATGCAAGGAAATGTTGTGGCAAATGATCACATGCACAACTGCACATTTACATAGAAATACACTAAAATCACAAAGTTTTTTTTTTTCTTCTGTTTTCTCTCCTCAGTCATGTTGGGTGAACACTGTATAAGCGGAAATGAAATGTTTACTGTTAGGGAGAAGCGGCTTATGAATAATGATATGAATCAGCGCAGTGCTCCCATTAGTGTGACATTTCAAGAGGACAGAAGAAATGTTTCGTTCTACAGATAGAGTTAAAATGATTGGGGGACAGAAGGCATAAGAAAAGAAGAGGTTGCTGACAATAAGAGTATTGAGTTGTCTGACGGAGAGGCTCTCAAGATACTAAGTCAAAGTGTCTGTCACAACTCTGGCTCTATGGGTTCTCAGCTCAAGATGACATTAGATTGTATCTATACAATCAGGCATCTGCTCATCTGTGTACTTAACTGTACGTAGCAGGTAGTGAGGGGAGTATACGGTTGGGTGTTGGGTGTTGGGTTACAGTGGTGGCTGAATGTTGACCTATACAGTGGGATTGCTAAGGATGGAGCCAAGAGAACAACAGTGAGTATTACCACTTAAAAGTATAGATAGAAGGCAGTAGAATTTTGTCAGTAGGGAAGTCTGCAGGAAGTGATGGGCTTTGATTTCTGCTGCATTGTAAAAACACAGGATATTGGCTATTCGGTTGATCTTCTGGGGTTAAGATACATCCTATGATATGTAGAAGTACAGGATTTCAGTCTCGTCACATTTTCTGTCATTGACCTTCAACTATCGACTATTACAATGAAAGGCAAATGCCAGAGCCTATCTCCGAAGGATTAAACGCTCATTAAACAGCCATCAATGGCTGTTTTAATGATCATTTTAATGCCGTGTACCATTACAGTCAAACTAGGGATGCTCGGTGTTGAAGTTTTTTGTCGATATCCAATCATTTTTATGGTAATATCAACTGATACAGCCATAAATATTATTCATTGCCTTGTAATAATAATCATAGTTCTATTTTTCCACAAGTTTAGCTTAAGTATTGTACAAAAACCGATGGTCCGCGGTCAGTGGAGATGTGTGCTACTTACAGCATACATTCTGTAACATACTGTTACCTCAAATGACAGCAGGTTCTTGTAAATATCAAAATGCTGCTTCTGCTTCCTTCTGTCATCACACAAGTTTTTCGAAATTATCAGTAAAGTAAACCAGATATTCATCTTTACAGATACAAATGTGGTTAGTAAACATTGTCACAATTTGACAAAAGTTGTTTATTATGACTGAAAGAAAGTGTTTGCATAAAATTATACATGATGATAATCGAACAATAGTGATAGAATATTTTGAAGCAGTATTTCAATTGAGAAGATGACCAACATCTCATGCATCCCCAACTTAAAACTAGTCTAATAGATATGCCCTCTAAGGTCAAAGATGAACAAAATAGTTCTTGCAGTCTTGGTTGCAGTCTATCTTCGTCTTCCAATGAAGCCTGTGCACATGTGATACAATCCTTTCCTGACCATACAAAGGCAGTGCAAGTCAAGACAGAACATGCAGCGTTTACAGCTTGGTCAGTTTGCACTCTGCTGGAAGATATGTCTGACAGAGATTGAAGATATTGTGAAGTCAGGTGAAAGCAATTGAGTCTGAGCTTTCACCCTCTGAGGGCAGGGCCATTATACAGCAGATAGATGACCAGTGACGTCTATCTTCCATTGAGGGAGTTTAGCACATGATGCCCTATTTTAATGCCTTCCTAAATGCCGTCTTGTAGCGAAGAATGATATAGGTTCATTACTACTGATCAGCTGCAATGACCTTTTGATGGCGAACTTTATAAAGTTCTAGGTTTCATGAGCAGGCAATTTGGCACTTTAATGGGAAGGGTGGGGGTTAGGATTCAAGATTTGTTGGAGCAAAGCCTAGTGTCTTGGCACAGCAAGTTACTGTCACAGTGAAAGCTGTTAAGTAACAACTGCCATCTGTCCCTGCACTTGTCCACATACTTCTATTCTCTATGTATGGAGTTTATTTACTGTATGCACTGATCTGTTTCCACTTTTGTCATTCACAGCTTGTGTCGAAGAGTGTTTGGTTGCAAGGAAGTGTATGCGTGCATGTGTGTGTGCGTGTGTGAGAGTGTGAGAGAGACACTAAGAAGAATCCAGTGATGGCTACCAGTAAAGGTAAAAACCAGAGCTCTCTGGCACTGCACAAGGTGATAATGGTGGGCAGTGGAGGCGTGGGGAAGTCAGCCCTCACCTTGCAGTTCATGTATGATGAGGTGAGTCAACACACTCCCTATGAACAACTTAAACTATAAAGTGTGCTGTGGTCCAAGGTGAACACAACAGATAGAGGAGCAAGGGTTTCAACATTAAGCATGAGTAATCTGCTCCTCTTTGTCTAACCAGTTTATTTTTTATTATTAGTCCACTGTCTTAATCTAGATATCAATCACTGGCTAAATAAGTGGTTGATGGTTGAATAAGTCAGCTCTTCATATAGAAGCTTCAAATTCAATGGCCTCCTTTCAGTGGTTCGCCAAAAGAAAGCTCTTAATGTGAAGCAGTTGCAAGAAATATTCAATACGAAATAGTTCAGAAAACAGCAAAGCTGCCATCTGTTACATAAAAGTAAGAACCTGATTGTAGGAACAAAAGTGGCTCAATCACAGAGATGCTCCAAAACTAATTAAAGGGTTACAACATAGGATTTTTTGTAAAAAGGACACTTTTCTCAAGTCCATTGCTTCCTTGACCACAGTGATTTACTGTGACAATAGCACTTAACACAAGTGAGAGCGGAGACAGTCTCCCTTTATCACTGCTACCCAGAAGCATATCAGCAGCATTTTTCAGTCATCTGTCTGATATCCATTACATGGTTCAGATACACATCCATTTGAACTATTGTAGCTGTCATGTGTTGATGGGACGTATGAAGCTGAGGCTCTGAGGCGTGTACCAGATGAAGCCTCGCTTTGAGGCTTGTATCGTTTTGCAGAGAACCTCTTGACCAATGACAAACAAGGCCTCGCATTGCATGAGACACTGGTTCATTTTTAATTGCTGCTTTGTTGTTTACATTATTAGATTATAAAAATTTTGAATGAATAATGAGTCAATGACATAATGAATAGCACAGTGGTAATAGAAGGGGTAGAAGGGATTTTTACGAGATTCATGTATGATTTGGCTTCCACACATTAACTTGAGACGTTGCTAGTGAGTACTGTTGAAGCTCAGAGTAATTAACCTTTTGGCAAACCAATGGACTGAGAAGCCTCACTGCTTCTCAAAGACTAATTTGCTAGCTAGCCGCGTGCTTTTCATACCTCACTGTTGTTTTAATAATGCAACTTGTAGAATCTCTTTAAGCTTCAAGACCTCTTAAGAAATGAATCCTTTCATCCCCAGTTTGTGGAGGACTATGAGCCCACCAAGGCTGACAGCTACAGGAAGAAGGTGGTTCTGGATGGGGAGGAGGTCCAGATTGACATCCTGGACACAGCAGGCCAGGAGGACTACGCTGCCATCAGGGACAACTATTTTCGCAGCGGGGAGGGCTTCCTACTGGTCTTCTCCATCACAGAGCATGAGTCCTTCACTGCCACTGCTGAGTTCAGGTACTGATGCAGTTTAGTTAGTGTTGATCATGACTGATATGATGGATATCATTCTGGTTAATTTATTATGTTGTTGTAGAATGTATCTATAGCAGTCATGGGCCCAAAGCAGCCACTTAATAATAGGCATGTCCCTATAATTTTCTTCTTTTGCCTGCAATCTGTCTGCCAGTACCAGATTGTAAATTAGTAATGCAAATACAGGTAAGAAGATTGTTTAGGAGCTCTGCATTTAGAAAACAGAACCTGCACGCCAGCTTTGCTCTAATGATGTTGCTATAGAGTGTTATGTAATATTTGTAAAGAGAAGATGACAGTGTGGATCTGTTGAGGTAGGGAGGTTTTGATAGGATTTAGACAGCTTCTCTTCATCCTCAGCATGAACAAAATACTGCAGCTCAAATGCAAATTTAGTCGACAGCACTGTAGAATCATGTACACCTCCAAAATGCTGATGAGCTATGTTGATGAATTAGAAGTGAGGAAGCAAAGTGACTGTCACTGTATCTTTCTGAAAGCACCAATCAAAGATCACTCACTTATTTACATAAGTAAAAATGGAGTACGGGAAATACACAATCTGTTCCGTGCAGGGAGCAGATCTTGCGGGTGAAGGCAGAAGAGGACAAGATCCCTCTCCTGCTGGTAGGGAACAAGTCAGACCTGGAGGAGCGCCGGCAGGTATCTGTGGAAGAAGCCCGGGGGAAAGCTGAAGAGTGGGGCGTCCAGTACGTAGAGACATCAGCCAAAACCAGAGCCAACGTCGACAAGGTGCATCTACACATACAAAATACTCGGTGACCTATTAAAGGTCACTGACTATAAACTGATTTACTTTCAAACTTTGGATTGTATCATTTCTCTATCAGATTTAAATGTTATGACAGTAAGGAAGTCTAAACACTTAATCGATTTCTCCTTTTTTCTCTCCAGGTATTCTTTGACCTGATGCGAGAAGTACGAGGCAAGAAAATGTCAGAAAACAAAGACAAAAATGGAAAAGGAAAGAACAAGAAGAACAAGAAGAGTTTCAAAGAGAGATGCTGTTTACTTTGAACTCTTCATGGACCTTAACACCCCACAATACAACTGAAAGTTGGGGGACAAAGCAGAGCGTCCTTGCCATTGTCATTCAAATGAAATTTAATCTTTTTTAATAGCTGGTTATAGTTTAGTGTCTAGAACAGTCTCAACCACTTTTTTGCCATTTTTAATTGATGAAATCTGAGTAGCTGTTTCATTGGAAGATAACCACTGTTGTGACTGTGACTTGGACTGCAGTGCTTGATGGCTCATAGTAAGCCAATGACCAAACTGCCACTGACACTAACTCTGCTGCTCAAGACAGTCTCCACTGTTTAACTCAGCGATTATACTGCCTTTGACTTTGGTTCAGTGTGTTTTACACCAGAATTGTTGAGTCTTTGTCGAGTTAACAGTGCTCTTAATTTCTTTACCTGCTCTTGAACTTACCTGCATATTTTTTGTCTTAGTATAGACCCCTGGAGTCTATGATCATCATTGTACAAGAACTCTAATGCTGCTGTCTGACATATTTGTAATCATTAATGATGACAGTGTCCTGTCTGTTGAAGATGTTGGCCTCATTCATCTGTCCAGATTTGTGTTTGTGTTTTTCTGTGTGTTTTGAATGGCTGTTGAAATGGGAACTTTCAAATGTTTTCATTTTTGAGGCTGCTTTTACAGTTCTTATTTTCAGTTTATACCATTCTTTGCGATTTTCTAACTACAGAAGAATTATACAGTGCAATCAGAAGATTTGTTGCTAAACAGGGTTGTTTTATTCCATTACCAGGCCTTACATGATGACTACAATTTAATCATGAAATGCTTAGCAGTTCCTGTGGAGGACTGTTGCTAAGTAAAATCTTCGGTGACCCTAATTCACAGAAAAACAAAAAAATATTCTGGTAGATATTTTATGTGTATAGATATTTTGGGGCTGTGAAAGGAAGGCAGTAATGTTGCTATTGTTGTTGGTAAATGAGCAGTGACTAAGAGGGGAGAGTAGACCTGGTTTTCTCCATGGTACTCTGCCATGTTCATGCAATCTGGCCTTTTCCACTCTCCTCACGGTGCAGATCACTTCCTGTTTTACATGACTGTTGAAGTGTGGAGTCTTTGCTGGTTCTATGCTGTGAGACAGGTGTTGACAATCCAGGAGGCTGCCGTGCTTCTGGTCCACCATGCCATTCTAATCAGTAGCTGCTTATTGATCTGAACAATTCTGATGTTCTTTTTTTATTCCTGGGTCTCTTGAACAATATGCACTACATTGCCAATACCTAAGAAGTGGACTTCATGCTGACTGGTGTCACGCTGGAGATTTTGAAACAAATTGTGCCAACAAAATTACAAAAAACTCCAAACTATGTTTGTGGATGTACAGTTTGTATGTTATTTACCTGAATGTATGTGCATTTACCAGAAAACCCCACCACCTTTCTGTGTCTGTGTGAGTGAAGCTTTGATGAGGGTGCCAACTTCTTAACTGTTGTTTAATCAAGTGCTACAGTGAACAAGATGTTTCTACCACTGCCTAAACCATTCTTTATAACATGTCCTCCTTTTTTCTTTTACTTCCTACTACTGTGAGTATGCTTTTATCTCTCTGAAGTGAGACTGTTGCTGAATAAATGCTTTTTTCTTTGTAAATACTGGAAATTATTTTGTCTGTGAAAACTCTCAAAACAAACACATAGAATGTCAAAGGTTCACACACCATGAGGTTACACAGGTGCCCGCCAAGTCTGATTTTATAGTACAGCCATAGTAGCATATGATTTATAGTACGTTAAACAGTTTAAAACCATGTCAAATAAAAGTGAATTGGCTCCCATCAGATGACTTAAGTACTACATATTGCCCTCCATTGGCTGGTGGAGGTAATAGAACTACTTAATGTATGGACACTGTGCAGCTACTTTGGCATTATCCAATGGAGTGAAATGTTATGGTTGTCATTTCTTGTTCCCTTTGGGGCATTCTGTGCCCCAGTTTAGTCAAATAACCCACCAGTTATTCACTTTGCATTGATTGTTCCTCTGCCATCTAGAAAAGGCTGCCAAAGGCCTGTTTTTCTTTAGTTTGACAGTGATATACAACCACCATTTTTATTAACCTTACATGCTTATCTTGTATGGCAGGAATGGTGTAACACCATCCTCAAGATGAACCAGTCATGGGCTGTCATCGCTGAACCCTAAGGGGTGGTCCAGTCAGTAAAGCTCATTTCACAATGTGAAAACAGGGTTGACTACATCACCAGGCAAAGGCTGACCATACATCACTTTCAAAATAGTTTTCCTGTGAATGATAAGAGGAAGTGTCTTCCCTTTGTGTTGTGTAAAAGGAAGGGAATACAACTGACAATTACTGTGATTACACAGATATAGATAGACATAGATGTCCTCGGTAGCTAAGCATAAGAAAGCAGTTTGTGATTCACTCTGATATGCTGAAAACCGCTGCCTTGGAGATCCAAATAGGAAGAGGACTAAAATTTACCAAACAATGCTGCCTGCAGCATTCCTGCAGGGACTTATTCGTGTCTCTCTTACTCAAAAATGAGTTTATAGTGACCTTATTCTGCTTTATTTTAAAATCTCCCACAGTAATCCTGCAGGAATGGAAGATTCATGGTGATATTTCTATCAGCCTCCTGGGAACAGAGAGTCCATCTTTTCCAGCACTATTTTAGCATTAAGTCCCCTTTGGTGTCAACACTCAAGTATCCCTCATGTACTCAAATCAATTGGCTATTTGTTGGCACTGCAGCAGCTCCAGGCTTTGCATCTTAACAGCATCACAGATAAGACTGTTACTTCTCTGCTCTTTTGAGAAGAGAATTGTATATTTACAAGTATTGATCAGATGGGCAAACACCAGGTGAATTCTTAAATTTAGTGTTCACCTTTTAAAGGGGAAAGTGCAGAGAAATTTTTTTGAGGGAATTTAAACCTGTAGCATTAATGGCAGCCTCTTTTCCACATTTACTGCGTGCTTCACATAAACACACTAATCCCCCGCAATTTATATCACTGGTGAAACCCACCAGGTTTGAAAGCCTGTGGCAGCATTTCCACTAGAGAAGCTAAACATGTCACAGCTCTGATAAGCACATTTACCTGCCTGACACTCACCTCTCTGGATTTCCACTGTCCCCCCTGTACCTCTAAGTAGGCAGATTAGGTGGTCTGTTAAACCCGCAGGAAGGCACTTATTTAGAAATATATGAAAGGGCAAAGTGAGTCAGTCTAATGACCGATGCAGTGTCACCAGCGCACTCTTGGGTCTTTTATCATTCTGTAGAGAGGGCCCCCGTCCTCTGAGTAACCCTCATTATATCAGAGCTAATGTTGGGGATGAGGATGTTCAAGTGATAAAGCACCATCACAGTCCTTCATTATACAGAAAGAGAAACAGACTCGGTGGAATTGTGCCCGACCTATAAGATAAATGCAATGGACAGAGAATAACTCCAATTTTAGCGACTGTGCCATACCCTGCTGTCTGCACGGTGCGTCTCACAGGGGAGACATGTTCACTCTTTCACCATGGGATGGCAGTCTTGGTATTCTGTGGACCCAGTCCGCTGTTTGCTGCTTTCTGCATCATTAGTTCTCTCACCATGCTTTCCACTACTACTGGTCTTCATTCAGTGGTGACTATTGACTCACTGAATGCCAATGAATGAATGTTTATGTTTATCGGCTGTTATTAAACAATCAGTTCATGCAAAATTACGTTTGTCTATTAATTACAACAGCATTAGTTATGCCATTAGTTAAATCTTTGTTTTTAATTTTCATAAATCAAGAACAAGTTTGCTTGGACAAAGTTAACATTAGCTGTTGGGCGTATGCCATACTGAAACCTTAGAAGAAGAAAAACAAACTCTTACTTGACACTCATATTCAGTGTGTTGAGTAAAATATTTACTGACCGACAGAGGAAAGTCAAAAGTACAAAAGCAGTTACTCTCCACTTTCAACAACAACAGCAGCTTTCAACAGTGAACCATCACTCTGGATCACACAGACATCAAATTTGACCAGGTTGGCAGTCATGTAAGACGTGTATAGCTGCTGTTGTCACCATCAAAAAAAGATATCAAACCTATGTGGACTGTTATGAAACATCAGCCCATACTTCTACACTGCATTGTGTGGCTATAATAGCAAAACTATCAACAGCTTCACACTACAGCACAAATGACTGTCAGTGGAAGAAAGAAAGCCTGTTAGAACCATCGGCCACGCTCGCCGTTTATAAAGAGTGAGTCGCTACATCAGCAAATCCTCAGTGCAGGCTGTGTCTTCATAAGTTCTCCATGCTGTTTCTGTGTGTGTGTGTGTGCACACGTGCATCTACTATACAGAAGACCTCTGTGGTTGACAGTATAATGGAATCCAATGGAGTCAATCACTGTGCTCACCACTCCATACAACAGGATGCATTGCCTTTATACATGTTGAGCTCCATGTTCATTCTTTAAGAATTAGATATGTAAAGTGTTAATGATCAAATCAGGCTACAGATGATGTTTACGCATCATCATAAATAAATAAGTAGTCATTGATTAAAATAAAGTCAGAAACTTTTCTTATTTTTTTACTATATTCTGTGACCATTCCTTGTGTTAGTATGTCCTGTCTGTACACCATCTTGTCATATACTTTTATTTTGACATTTCTGTGTTGGAGGTGCTGCATCTGCTACCTAAATTTGTTTTAATTTCCTGGGGCTGAATCTTGGCTTTTATGGTGAAATACTGGATAGTTCTACACCACTGAGCCTCAAACAGTTATTCAAATGAGAAGTTTAGAGGGGAAATTGCTCTTTGGTGGAACAGCCAACAACTCATAAAATGTGACAAGGAGCCCAAGCCAGAAGCTGCTTTTATATAAGGGTTCACAAGACAATAACCTTGAGAATCACAGCTTTAGAGCCCAGCTCTACAGGACAATTGATAAAGCATATACACTGTGCTTTAACTCTTCCTGTAACACAGTGAATACGCTTCCAGTCAGTCAGGTAGGGGGGCCTTTTATCTGTCTTCATGAACGACTGCAACTCAATGAAGTTTCCCCTGAATGATAAGAGATGGACAGACTGACATAGTTGTTATTATTTCTTTTGATGGTTAGAAATGGAACAGTACGACTTCATAATGTCGGAGCCCACACATGTTAAACTTAAGGTGTAATTATACCTGACTAGAGTTGTTACTAGAAAACCAAGCTGTGAAGCAGTAATGTCAAGATATAAAGCTACATAAACAAGCATCACTTTTTTATGGACATGCAGCTCCTATTCCCACATATCACCATGGAAGTTAATGGATTGTCGGAGCCGAGGCTGGCAGTATACACAAATTATCACTGTCCTCCTGTAATCAGTAACACAGAGGACACAAACACATTAGCAGGATCTGATGTAACTCTTCGTTGCACCTTAAATTAATGAAAGAACCAATCTAGCAAGACCGATTTGACGTTTAAGCAAACAGTGTGAATCAAAGTATGTCATGCAATTCACTACATGGGCTTCTACAGTTGCAGATGATGTGTTCAATCTCATCTCCAGCAGACCTGATCAAACCTGCACTTGGACAAACAAAAACAACATGACAACTGAAACACTGTGGAGAGAAACATCCATTTAGCCTGTCAGAAACAACCTTTTCAAATACTAAATGACACAATTGTTAAAGTTGCTTTAATTACTATTGTTTGTGATTTACAAAATAGCCTAATTGGCACACTCTATACCTCTATACCCAGGAAATTCAGGAAAGGCTTACCAAACCTGTCATGTATTTAATTATGAAGCACCCTCAGTGGCAAATGTTGACTGCAGAGAATAATATTACCAGCAATTTTCACATTATTCTGTCTATTCTGCTGTTCTTTTCTACACAGTGATTCAAGCTATATGCAATTTCTGAGGTCTTTGGTGTTGTAAGCACTGTGTGGCATGAGTCTTTCCAGGGAGCAATCCTCTGGTGCACACACTTTGCACCGAACAGAAGACAAGATCTGCTGACAATCACCATGAACCACACGAGGACCACACAAAAGTGCAAACATTGTCGGCTACCAGTTAATAAATGGCTAAAACGTCAATGGTAAAATACATTTGCATCCATCATTATAATGATATTTGAAATATACTTACCGAGCGAACACTGCATTCCTTGAAATCTTGAAAATGCTTGAATCTTTTTTTTTTTTTTTTTCTAGGCTGCCTTGCCATTTTGAAAGCATTATACCAGTGAGATTGCTCCATATTCTTTTTATTTTTAACAAACCACAAATCCCTTGCATTTAAATGAGCAGTCTTACACCTTGCGTGTTTCATCTTGAGCTTCAGTTGTCTCACCATCTGTGGCCATGCAGCTTCAAACAGGCTGCAGAATAAACAAAACGCTGTTTCACTGTTTTTAAGATGTGCTTATATTCATATTTACTCTTAAATTTTTAGCTAGGGAAGTAAACATGACAACTGCATGGTATGTGCACACTGAAAAGATGTGTTTCTATGGCTGCAGGGTGCAAAGGCACATTTTATTTGTTTTGTTTATCATGTTTTTAATCATTTGGTAACACTTTACCCCAACTCCCATCCAGTTAGCATTTATAAACACTAAACCCTTAATAAAAGGTTTATAAGACACTACAATGTACTGGTAAGCAGATAGAAGCACATTTTAAGTGTTTTAAAGTACAGTATTTGGCAATGATTATGACTTCTCCTATGAGCACATATTACATATAATTACATCTGTTTGACAATATTGTCATTCAGTATCCTTTTATACACTAGCCTCCACTTATGGCTGCTCACAGGGTTATAAGTGTTAACAAATACATTAATAAACACTTGCATCGCCTTACAAATACATTTAATGTTTACATACTTCTTATAAATAGCTACTATATAATGGGGGTTAACTAGAGTGTTATTATGTGGTGATGCCAGAAAGCCAGAGTAAAGATTAATGTCTTTACCGGCATGTTACCCACAGCAGCATAAGAAGACCTTCCCTCTCAGCCGATTAAGTCCTTGTACAGCCATCAGGTATCTGCAGTGTCTAATTTGAGTGTCAGAGTGTAATTACTGACGCCCGATCCACTGCAGTTAGCTTGATTAAATCTTTCACAAACACAACCAACCTCTTATAAAAGGTAACTAAACAAATGTATGTGCTCTAGTGCACATTTCACTGGCTGGTCGTGACTTCTGCACAGTCTGTTTATGCAATAACAATTATCAGGAGTGTAGCAGACACTGTATTTTAAATTACATTTTAGTGGAAGCCCTGTCTCTTATAAACAGGTCAGCCTAGGTCCTCACTCCAAGCAAAGCTGTCACTCTGGCCACGTACAGTAAAGGGTCTCAATAGATTTTAGAGGCTTTTTAGCCAACCCTCACATCCATACATAATGGCAGATGACAAGGCAGCAATACAACATTTTGTATCAAGGTTGGTGGATAGGAAAGATACCAGTGATGATTTGCTGGTAGACTTCATCAGAGCCTGTAAGGTTTTCAGGTAATTATTCTTTTAATGTTGTCAAAATGACAGTATTATCTCTCAGCATTTTACACAGCAAGCTGTTCATCATCAATATTTCTACAAATAACACAATGAGGCAACATAATGTAGCAAAGCCTGGTTGGACACCCACTGTGGACGTAATTATGGTGGATACACATTATATGTTGTCATATAATGGACATAGACAAATTTGTTATTTCAGCCAGGAGGCAAAAAGAGAATTTGGAGCCAGATTAAATCTACTGAGGTATTTAATGCCTGCTGGGTATGAGTAGGTTTTCCACATGCTGTTTTGGGTCAATTTGGACACATGAAGACATAGACATTGATAGAAATCCATGAGTAAAATGGTTCACAGTTCACAAATGACCTGCTGATTCTCACTGAAACCAGTAAATAAAAGGTTTTGTGCTGCAAATGGTATCAAAGTCATATTATTTCGAAGCAATGAAATAGCATAAGCAAATTAAATAACAAAAAACTAATACACATATACAGAACACAGTATATTATAAGTGTTACCATTTAGGAGCTGAAAGGAACTCTATGCTGAACCAGATTCTCTCCACAGTTCCTCAAAAAGCAAACAAAATCGAAGTGGATGGAAAATATATTGTATCCAACTCTCAAACTCGTCCACGAAATGTAAATGCAACGGATTAAACTGAAGGAGGTGGTAATTACTCCATCCACGATGATTCCTGGCAGCATGCTCTCACAACCATGATAACACATCATTCATGTCAAAGGTGGACAGGTAGGCTTGAAAGTAAAGATTCATTAGTAGCTATTTATAATAGCGAACAGCGGGATATAAAAGTAATGTTCATATTTCTCTGCATGAGGTCTATGGGCAATGATTGCATCAGGAAATTATGTTGTGTGTGTGTGGGTCATTAAAGAAGAATGAATTCAGGGGCCATAGGGATGTGTTGTTAGCCTCAACACAGCACGCCTCCTAGTGCCGTCGGCGTACTGCTGCCACACCTGTCTGACGGGTATGATGACTTATGAGCAATGTGGCAAAAGAGATGTCTTGCATCAACTTCAAAAACCTTTTTAAGTTCAAACTGAGATGTAGTCCATGTTGGTGTTTTTCTCACAGGTAGGAGACAAACACTTCAGGCTACAGCTGTTCAATTATCTTGGAAGAAACACATTTGCTATTTCATCCATTTTTACGCGCTTTATTAAACGTGTGAACGGATGTTGTCCTGCTTCCTGCTAAGTGACCACTCATCGTGTTTGTTTGGGAGGTGCAGACCCAACCAGCCTCTGTGGGATTAGCTGAAGTTTGGTTCCACAGCTGCACTTTCGATCTCCATGCTAATCAGCAGGCGTTCTGTTTCCCAATTGCTTTGCTGCTGGATGGCCTTTTATACACCTATATAGCAATCTCCCTCAGGTATTAGGGTGGACTGTAAGAAGCATAACATTTCCATATCATGTGCACCGAAGCTGGAAAATTAGGTGGTCATTATGTAAACACGGACCATGTGTATAACTAAGATATCAAACAGTTATTCAGATAAAATATTGGTCTTTCCCAGGTAAAACACTATCCATCCAGGTCTCATAGGACTCATAGGCAACCCTCTGTCCTAGCTTGTATTGTAATGTCCAAAGTGATTTATCTTCTCTGTTGTAAAATGCATCTGCTGCATGGTTCTGTAGCATATGAGATATACAAGGATTCAGATTAAGTTAAAGATGCAGCAGTGATACAGGCAGGCTGCTGAGGAAGGCTTGATGCTCAGGCTCAGTCATATCCTGGTCACTGCCAATCAAACAAAGTCAAAACCTATGGTGACCTTCAGAGGAAGAAGGCGCCTGGCTTCTCTATCTGTCACTCTGCTACATGGTAATGAAGTAGTGGACACATCACATTTACATTTTTCTCTTTCTGAAAATGTAATTATCGTGTCCATGTTCTGTAAACACACACAGACTCCAGTGATGCATTTCAATGACACATCACCAAATACGACCAAATGACAGATAGGAATCCTACACAGTAAATTTCGCAGTGTTAAATATGCAGTGTCAAAGTGCATTGACTCTTTCGAAGTTATTACAACAACAGATTGAGTAGAATGCCCCCTGGTGTTGGTGAAAATTTCCGGAGTTAAAAGACGCCGTGTTAATTTGACTCTGGAAAGCCCCGCCCACCTCTTCCTCCTTCAAACTGTTGAAGGAGCTGGACGACACTGGACGACATTTTTCTCCCCGTCGAACGACTGCGGTAAGTTTCTTATTTTTTCCATATTAACCCAATTTTATGTCGGTGTTTCAGCAGAAATTGTGTTTTAGGAGAACATCGTGTTGTTGGCCCTCGTATTTGAGCGGGTTTTGTATCTTAACACCAATTTAGACAAGACGGCTAACGTGACCGAGTGAGTACCTATCTTAAAATGCGCGCGTGTCCAACTTGACCATGTCCGCAAAAGGTAATTAACTTAGCAATATGATGTGGAGAGATAGTTTTGTTGTATTAAACATAACTTAAATTCTGGTGAAAATTGCAGTGAGTTGAGAAAAAATACCCCCCACATTGGCTGAATGGCTGTTTAAATCAACAGTAACGTTAACCATAAAGTGTGCGGCATGTGAGCCTTTTTAAAAATTATTTATTTATTTTTTACTGGTGACCAAACAAATCCACCAGCTAAGTTAATTATTTCATATTATATCAGCATTTGCCTGTGTTGGTGAGGGGAGTTGGCTAAACTAGCTAACGTTTGTGTCAATAACTAGTCTAACCTTGATATTAGTCTAACGGTGATTGAAATTACTCTGCGGCCGAGGCATTAACATATTAACTTCAGTCATTATGTTCTACGGTAAATGATGTGATGTAACATAAAGCTGTATTCGGTTTTGGGAAG
This sequence comes from Seriola aureovittata, assembly GCF_021018895.1. Classification (NCBI taxonomy): domain Eukaryota; kingdom Metazoa; phylum Chordata; class Actinopteri; order Carangiformes; family Carangidae; genus Seriola; species Seriola aureovittata. The sequence goes on from NC_079374.1 coordinate 19,906,149, forward strand.
CAGTTTGCACTTGTTTGAGAAATTGACCGCATGCCTCCCCTTCAGCTTGGTCTGCTCTGTGACGTACATCAGTTTAGACGGCTCGTAACGTTGTTTCAGCAAAATGTAAAGTGGGATCATATTTGTTTTTTGGAGTGATTTTTCATCTAGCCTACGGTAAAGTTAACAGCCCAGACTCGTGTGTTTTATTTTGAAGTAAAAAAAGGGAAGTAGTCCGTGTGAATTCATGCTTACTGTCGCAGTGCGTGATGTACCGTCAGCCATAACAGCTGTTGTCCCAAACTTTGTTTTCTCATTTGCGTTAACGTGAAGTCACATGGTAAAAAGAGATACTTGTCACATTTCTGAGACACGCTGAGGCACGTTGCTGGAATCATAAAATGGTGGTTACAGTGGACGCAGGTAATGTGAGTCCCAGGCCAGGCTTTTGTGATGTGATTTGATTAGTTCATAAGCTGACGTGATTAAACATAAATATAACTGATCCCTGCTTGTCATTTCTGCAAATAGCTGATCATTTGTCTGCTGTTTGGTGGCCTGAAACAAACAACACATTATCTTATTTTCAAATTGACCATAAAAGTTGGTCTAGTTGGCTGCTCTGTTGAAAACCATGCACTTACTGTTATATTTGTGTTTTTGTTATCATAATAAGCATATAAGATTCTGACTGAGGAATTATGTGCTGCAGGAACCATGTTGATTAAGGCCAGACTTGGTGATGTCCAAAAAATTGGTAGAATAACAGAGCAGGAGCAGAGAATAACATAACTAAATAGCGACAACTTGCCGAGATAAACAATCACAAAACTCTGCTATATGGTAAATGGCCTTTCTAGTCTTTATGACCACTCAAAGCGCTTTACACTACATATCTCATTCACCCATTCATTCAACCATTCTCATTCACCCTGCGCTACCACGCAGGGTGCCAACCTGCTCTTCAGTTGAAACTAACCATTCATTCTCATTCACACACCGTTGGCGCAGCAACGGGAGCCATTTGGGGTTAAGTATCTTGCCCAAGGACACGTGGACATGTGGACTGGAGGAGCCGGGAATCGAACTGCCAATCTTCCAAATGGTGGATGACCGCCACAGCCGCCCACACATATACACATTTCAAAATTATCTTAGCTACTCTCGCCCACTCTCGCACGGTGTCGCAATAGCACCAAATGTGAAATGTTTTAGAAAACAGTGTCTGGTGATGTGTTAGCAGTAGTTTAAATATTAAATAAAAAATAGTTCAGTAAAAAAAGAGAGTTTATGATCATATAGAACTGCTGTCTTTTTGGTATTTTGTGGGGAAAAAAATTTGAAAAAATTGATATTGAAAATGCAGAATCACTGAATTTTGCTGATGGTCCACTTAACATCACATTTTTGTTGTTACAGGTTGGGACAGTGACCTCATCGATTTTGCTGCTGTTACACCTGATTCCCCCCTCTGGATGTTTCACTGAGGGAGCCGCAGTTTTGCAGGTCATGATCACATACTTTTTTTTTTTTTTTTTTTGTTTAATATTACAACCATGTAATTGTAATAGTCTCGCCATGTGTTTGTGTTTTGTTTTCTCAGACAGGAACCAACATCCAAGAACATCTTGATTCCGTTACGACAAGCACACAACCCTACCTCCTGGCTGTAGGATAAAGGAAGAAAGCAGTCCACCAGTTCTTCATAATACTTGACAAAAATGCCATCGCTTGCAGGTCGGACGAACTGTTTAAGGTGCATTATGTTTTTGGACACACCCATTGCACAACTATTCACTTTTTTTTTTTTAAGTGCAGCACGTGAACAGTTAAGTGCTTTTGTACAACTAAAAGTTGAAAATACAAATGTTAAATGCATCTTGAAAAGGTGCTTTTGTACAATTTAAAAGTGAAGTGGTTAAATGCATTTTTGTGGTAAGTTGATTTCATTCAATGGTACAAGTATTATTTAATTATTATAGATAGATGCAATTTGATACTACAAAAGTGTAAAAATAACACTACATATTTATCTGTGCAGTGTTAATGACTGTTAGGATTTGACTCTATCTGAGTTGGTTTCTTCACAGCAACAGAGTAAATCATCAACACAGTAGTGTGTAAAATTATCACTTATTAAAGTTATATGAGCCTCCAGTGTTAACCTTCAATAACTCAATGCAGTGTTAAAAAGCATTAGAATCAGAGTTGATTTAACACCACAGTAAAGTAAGTTATCAACACTGCTGAGAATCATATTTACTCTCTCCAGTGGTATTTAACCTGTAGTGTAAACTTTTATTAACACTGTACACTGTTAGCCAGTGTTCATTTTTTACTCAATTTTGAGTTAATTTTACTCTGAAATTTTAACACTATGGAAAGAGTTAATTTAACATTAATTCTGATAAGGACCAAATACACTCGGACACAGTGTTCAATTTAACTCTTTAAGTGTTGATTTAACACTGAAATTTATTGTGTTGGACCTGTTTTCACTTTCTTACCGCTGAGGAAAATAAAGCCACACTGACATACAATGGCTGGTGATATGTGGCATGTTACACAATTAGCAAACAAGCCCTTTCCTTTGGCACTACATTTGCTCAACCATTCAACTATATTATGCCACAGATCAGCTGTTTGATTCATAAAGGACTGTTTGATGGCAAGATAAAGCAGTGAAAATATTTAAGATATTGCATACACTTTAACTGATGTTGTTATTTTTAGTTGAGCATGTTTTGGGTGGCTAAAATACATTTTTTTTCTGCAATTCCTGTCCATAGCAGTACATCAATCAGCTTTTTGTGCCAGTATATCTGCCTGCTTCTCCAAACTGGGAACATACCGACCCAAATCTGCTGCAGGTAATACAATAACTATGGATAAGTACCTCACACAACCCAACCTCAAATAACCCAAACTATCACTAATGTCTGCATGGTGACATTTCTGTGTAAAGTTCACTGAAAGGTTTTGGTACAGTCAGAACTACTAAATATTTCTCTGTCACCACATACAGTCTGCTAATCACAAGAGACTTCCCAAGCCTTGTTTATTGTTGTGTTGGAAATGTAATTCTTTTGTTATTCTTTTAATACACATCTATTTTCCCAAAATTGACTTTGGAAAAAAAACAAAAAACATTGCTTACTATAGTTTCATTAGTGGCACAGCCTCAAATGCACATGAATGTGGTTACCGGGTGAAGTGAAAGTTTTCTTCTTGAAATACTCTCACACATTGGAAGGTTACCATAACAGATGAAAATATGTATGAAAGAGGCCCTTAGCAGAATACTGATTACTATAGTGGGATTAAGTTGGATTTATGGCAGGGATGAGCTCTTCATCTTCATCTTTATCCCCTGCACTGCCTCCATCCTGTGTGTGTGTTGTAAGGCTTAGAACATAGTTTTGACTTTGTCACCTGTGTGCTGGGTTTTTTATTTTTTAGCCTTGCTAGTGGCGTGGCTTCAGGGTTGGCGATGTTGGTTTTTCAGTCCATCTGTTTTACTGCTTTTTTCTCAGTGCAACACTTTGCTTCAGAGTGAAAGATATTATTGGATGGACTGACATGAAAGACATTTAGGTTCCCCAGAGCAAGGACTTTGATGAGTCTCCCTCTTTTCGTCTTGCACCAGAAACAGCTCAAAATGTCCACTTATCACATACTTTCATGATAGTGTACCTCTGAAGGACATAGGATTAATCTCCTGTCAGCCTCATCTGCACTCGATTTTAAATTAGCATGCTAACATGATAAATGTTGATCCCTGTCATAGGTATAACTTGATTATGACATTTACAGGGTTTCCAAGTCAAAACTGAAAAAAATTAAATATACTGTGATTTTCACAGAATGTGAGTGTAGTGTTGCGAGACTATGGAATGAATGTTGCAGCAGCTAACATTTTGGGGAATACGCATATTCAATTTCTCATGGAGAGTAAGATGATATCGTGTAAGCACTGTGCATACGCACGTGATGAAGCAGTCACCATCGATCAGTCTTGTGCCAAAATGTCCACAATATGAAGGAAAGAATTTCAAAACCTTCAAGTTGCTAAATGATAATGTGTTTTTCTGCTGACAGAAATGGAGAGGGAAGCTAGAAGCCCCATGAATTCTATCAAAAACACAGTAAAAAACAAATCCTCTTTGCTCAGGATGAAAACTGTATTCTTCTGTTGATCTTGCTCTATATCGTGTCTGTCGATCTAATAACTGTGAAAGATGGATTTCTGATTAGGAAAGCGAGAAGAAGCTCATTGTCACCTTAAGGCAGGGTAAGAGATGTGACAAAAGATTCTCAATACAGATGATGAAGAAAATAACAGAATACACAGCACAGAGAACTTTATTAATCTTTCCCTCAGGCGTTTCTTTAGCCAGGGTCATCATTTGATGCAGAAGGAGGCTTAGAAGCACAGCCCACAGTGCTGCTGTGCAATATTATATTCTAAAGGTAGAAGAATTCTAAAGGAGACAAGAAGTGTATAGATCCTGATCCTAGCACAACAGTGAGCAGTTTTTGTTGAGAAGACAAGAGGAAATTAAAAAAAAAAACATTAGATGAAAAATGTGTGCCAGGACCTGGATTTATACACTCCAGTCTCCATAGGTGTGTATTTCCACCATTTTGTTTTCTAAAGGTGCTGATACACTACAAAATGAACAAGGATAGTGGATGTGCATGTGTTTTTTTTTTATTTTTTTTTTATATAGGTTACTACCTTGGGTGTCTGCTTGTTATGTTGATACAGGCAGCAAAATTTATGCTGAATTTCCTACCGCCTTTCCTTGACTACCTGTGGTGTTCCAAGGGCTCACAGTGCGACCACACAGGGAAAATCAGCTCAGTATTTTAGGAATAAATGTTCACATTGGATGGTTCCGCACCTCACGATTTATGTCCAGCGCCAACACAAGCTGTAGTGTGCTCTTTATGTGGTGAGGAAGGAAGTAAGGGCTGGGTCAGTGGATGGGAATGTGTGTCTGACTTTCATGCAGGAGACTGGAGTGTTTTTGTATCGAGACTTTTAGAGTTTTGGAGTGTTTCCCTAACCGTACCTTAACCATAGTTTTTTTCACCACAACCGCAATCTTGCCTAACCTCTATCTTATCATGGTTACTATGTGCAGATATTGTAGGTAGTAGGAATCTTTCAAGCGTGGGCACTGGATGTTTTCTTTTTCTTTTTTTTTGCAGAATCCAGCTTTGACATCGGTGTCTGACAATAAGGCTGAGGGAACTCCTTTGGTTTGCATGATTCACTCCTCAGATTTTATTATTAGTGATTTAGGAAAAATACTGACTTTGTACAGAAATTGCACTGAAACGTCCCTCTAAATATAACACAGCTTGCATTCTTTTCACAGGAGGAAGAAATAAATGTGGTTTGACAGGGAAAGAAATAATGCACATAAAAAATGACTATGATTTACCAGGTGAAATTACATTTTAATGGGGTCTTTATGCAACCATTCAGAGATAGGACTGGATTTAGGATTTTACTCATCACTTTACTGACTTCTTAGATCCTGGTAATCCTGAGCTCAGATCATCAGATAGAGCACTTGGGACTGACGAGCTAGACTGAAGACAAGGAGTAACCTAGACAAAGTGACTTCACTAAAGGTTTCACTCTGAAGTGTTATGCAAAACAAAAGTTGCTGTATTATCTAGAAATGATCCATAGTGTTAAACATGTATATATACAGTATGTAAATGAGTCTAGAGGAGTTTCCTGCTTGTTAAATTTTCATGTAATACATTTAGTTTTTGGATTGTTTTTTGCTGCCTCAAGCTGTATGTCATTATTTCTACTTGCCAATATACAGTGGCTCCAGGAAGTATTCAGACCCTGTAACTTTTTGCACATTTTATTGTGTGGTAGATTTAGTTTTAAATGGATAAAATTGTTAATTTTTAAAATGCCCATCAATCTTCACCTCAGTGACCCATAACGAGGTGAAAACATGTTTTTAGATTTTTTTTTTTTTTTTGCCAGTATATTAAAAATTAATCATGTACATCATGTTTGCTTTATCTGTTATGTTAGTTTTCTCTTTAACTTCACTGGAGTGAATTGATTGGACATAGTTTTGAGAGGAACACACCTGTATATAAAGTATATGTTCCCCCAATTCACACTGCATGTCAGGAGTAAAACCAAGCCATGAGGTCAAGAACTCCATTTCATCAGGAACTGCCCATCACCTGACTAATACCAGGTGGTGGCAGCATCATGCTATTGGGGAACTTCTCAGGGACAGGGAGACTGGTCAGGACTGAGGGGAGGATAACTGCAGCCAAATACAGAGAGGTCCTTGAAGAAAACCTGCTCCAGAGTGCACACAACCTGAGATTGGGGCAATGGTTCACCTTTCAGCACAACAATGACAAGCAAACAGCCAAGAAACACTGGAGTTACTATAAGACAAGTTTCTGACAGTCTTTGAGTGATCCAGTCCAGACCTGAAGATGGCAGTTCACAGTTCCCATCCAGTCTGACAGAGCTCAAGAGGATCTGCTGGAAAGTCTGGGATAAACTTCCAAATCTAGGTGTGCAAAGCTTGTAGAAACTCAAAGACTCAAAGCTGTAATTGCTGCCAAAGGGGCTTCTACAAAGTACTGCATTAAGGGTCTGAATACGTTTATAAATTAGAGATTTAAGTTTTTGATTTCAAATAAATTTGCAAGCATTTCTGAAAACAGTTTTCAGTTTGTCATTGGAATAGATTGATAATAATAATAACTTAACACTGCCAAATAATATTTGTCCCTGGTGAGAATAGCTTTGAAGCAGTCAGTGGAGTGTGCTGGGTTATTTTTGACAGGCAACTATTTTATTGACTGGGCTTTACTGAGTAACACTTAACAATGGGTCCCTTGAGCCACTTTGGCATTTTAGAGCTCATTTTCTGTCTGAGTGCAGGTATGGAGAAAGGTAAATCAGGAGTCATGATGAGGCTAAGCCCTGTCAAAGTGTTAGTGGAAAAAAGAGTTGCAGTTTGGAAGATGGTCAGAAATGCAGCAGCTCCTCTTTGGGAAACACCATTAGCCACCAGCTGTTTCCCTGTCTTATACCACTGCCATGCAATCTGCACATCTTTCATGTGGATTAAACTTGTTTATCCCAACGCTTGCAATTCATTCACAACAGCTTGCCTAATGATTAAAAAAATACAGAGGAATGAGAGGAAAGAAACAGAAATGAGGCATCTTGACTGGTCTGTGACCACATCCCCATGTAAATCTTTCATTAAGCAATAGTCTTCTAAAATCTAAAATCAAGTCAGTGTCAAGAGAGCCACACAGGGGAACTCAGGAAACTCCTTGGATGATTAAGGGAATAAAAAAGTTGATGGGCAAGGGACAAATCACAGTTTCTTCTTTATGAATGACCTCTTAAATTGCCTGCAAAGGAAAAAAAATTAACCAGTGGTTCATGATTGGAGGATATTTTGGTGGATAAGTGGATAATTATGAATATAATGGCTTTTGTAGGATTAGAGCTAATGGAACACATTTATCTACATGTCTACATGTCTAGTAATAAGGCAGTGCTTGACATATTAAAATAATTTCTGGGTGTCTTACTTGTAGTTAGTATAATGAAATAATGATAACAGTTTGGTAACAACCCAATGTATTTATTTAAAGGAATATTTCACCCCTCTTGGAAATATGCCTCATGTGGAGAGTTGGATCAGAGGACTGAAACCACTTTTATACTTGCACATAGTAAAGAGCTAGAGCCAGGAGGTGATTACCTTAGCATAGAAGTTTAAAAATATGCTTAAAGAGCCCTTTAAAGCTGACTCCTTAACATATTGTAAGTTTCTCAATACACATACAGAAATATAAAAATTAAGAAATTAAGTTATTAGTTTGGACAAAGTCAGGCTAGCTGTTTCCAGTCATAATACTACTACTACTGCTACTAATAATAATAATGATAATAACAATAATAATTTTAACAAATCACCTAGTGGCTACAACTCCAAACTTAACACATAGACATCAGAGTGGCATCAGTCTACTAGAGGTGCTAATAGACAGCAGTGTTTCGCATACATTGATTTATTTGTGGTGCCCCGCCACAATGTCGACATTGACCGCCACATATTAATTTATTTTTTACAATTTCAAATGGCTAAAATCTGATTTCATTGCAGAGCTGTGCACAGTGTATTGATTCACTCAGCCCCTCCTTGCCCCTCTCTCTCTCCCTCACACACACATACAAACACTTCGACAGTAGACCCATCTGTCATAGTCGGACTGGCTATCAGGAGAACTGGAGAAATCATGCTGGGGGTGGCTGCAGCTCAGGAAGTAGAGTGGGTCATCCACTAATCGGAAGGTTGATGGTTCCTGGCTCCTCTGGTCTGCATGTTGATGTGTCGAGGGTAAGGTACTGATATACATATATACATATATGTGTGATAGAAAAGCCCTGAATGCATAGAAAGTAATGTGGTTTACAATGTAAGGTGCTTTGGATAGTTAATAAAAATAGAAAAGTGCAGTGCAGTCCACTTACCATCAGTAGGCAATCAAATAATCTATAAAACTTTTACCATCCCTGTCAGTGTCTTCACCAGGCCTCTCTGTGTGCCTGTCTTTCAGGGTGTGCACTCGATTGGGCTCGCTGGCCAATCACAGTATGTAATTGTTACACAAAAGGCGATGAAATGGAGCTGTTAAGCTGTATATATAACTGTTGCACACATAGCAGGTAAAGTACCTTTATTATTTATCATTTCTTCCAACAAGTACTGCGAGCCACGGTTGAGGCAGTTACTTTGAACTGCTAGCATCACTGCCATGGCTGCTGTACTAAACAAGTGCTTTGATGTACAGTAAATGTGTACATCAGTAGGGTTAAAACAGAGACAGAATTTCCTTGATCAGCTGTTAAAAAAACCTTATAAAGTTTGATTGATCAAAAGTGTTTTTAGAACAAAAATGAAAAAAAAAAAGTTGTCTCAATAAAGTGCTGTATAGAGGTGGAATTGAGGAGTCATCTCAAAGGACCATAGCAGAAAATAAGGAACTCCTTATGTTGCTTGTGTCTTTGCTTGGCAGCACTCTCTCGTCTGTCCCAAAGCACAGAACAGAAGGGGGATAAGAGGGAGAAAGTCTTTAGCTGTGGAAGAGTTTTCTTTTTTTGTTTTGTTATGATGGATAGTGCAGACTGAGTGCCATGATGTGTGTCTCTGGGAGTGCTGTGTTGTGACCAGTGGGGTCGCTCATCGATTCTCAGCCATCTCTACTAAACCACTAATAAGACACTTGGCATTTTCCTTGGTGCTAGATTACTCCCTTTGTGAGCTTTCTCTACCCCTTTCAGTTATTGTAGCGAGATAGTGTGTGTGTGTATGTGTGTGTGTGTGTGTGTGTGTGTGTTTCTGCCTCAGTTAAGTTGTGTAGCTGTTTATGTCTGTATCTGTATTCCTGCATCCATACGTGACTGTGTGTAATAGCATTAAGTCTGTTATGTTTAGTGTGAAGTGTGTGCACATGTACACAGCTTTGTGTACGTGTCTCTACATGCATATGTGCATATGTGAGGAAAAGAATAAATAACATTACGTGAGGCTGGATTTGTGTGCTAGTGCTGGTAACCATTCAGAAATCCTGATGGGGGGTAAAGGGAAAGTCCACTGGGAGCAGAGGCCTCAGACGAAAATGTCACCTTGGAGGCCGTTCAAGACTTGGTGAGGTTTGATTCCCCTAGTGAGACCCAGAATGCCATCTTACTTGGACGAGAATCCTCACTGAGTACAGTCTGATGTCTAAGAAGGAGGATTAGATGCAGTGTTGGTGATGAGATCAGTGCAGACAGATGGAGTATTTATTCAAGCGAGAAGTGAGAAACCAAGTCAAATTGACATGGAAGCTGACTGCACTGTGTGTATTCATTCTTAACTTTGCTGCCAACTGTTAAAAAGCTGCTGCAATCTGGAACTGCTGTAATATCAAAGACATGAATAAATTAGCTACCATGTGTTTAATATATTCTGCAATGTTGTTAATTTGCATTCAGCAATAGTCATGCTTAATATTGATATTTTTCATACAGGCCACTTAGCTTATTAACAGTTTGTCCAGTGTCATACACCACTTTGTTCTGTGCTTCCAAGTGTTTTTACATGGCTGTCAGAAAAGCTTAGAGCTGCAATTATCTGTGTTATCACCAAAAACAAAACTGAAAGTACAAGAGAACCTTAGCAAGTTTAATAAGTAGAACATTGGTAAGTATGCTCCAGCTCACTTTTGTTCTACTGAGTGCCTACAAATCCATTTGTATTTACAAAGTCCAAAGAGCCACTCACATGACCATGAAAAAGATATACAGTAACCCCATGCTGGGTGTATCAAGGCCAGCGACCGCCATGGTAATAAATTTGTCTAAGGAAAAACGATGACAAATAAAGGCCTTTAAATGTTCCTATTTTCTCTACACGTCAGAAAGAATTGATGTCTCACCACGCAGTGCCACAAATTACCCCCAGAGAGAAAAACAACTCACTGCAGACAGCTGAATGTGGGGGATCCACTCCCTTAGGAGAAGTCATACTCAGACTGATAGGCCTGTGTGGAATTCAGTGAACCTGACTGCACCTTCCACCCACAGGGCTCAACTCCTTCCTTACTGGTGCAATGCAGACACCTGGGGGGAATATTCCTCGCAAGATATCTTTGACATTTTTTCTTTTTTTTGTTTGTTTTGTGTCAAGGTCCTGCTGCCAACTCAATTACAGATGGCTTTTACACTTCAGCAACATGTCTTCTTGTTGCCCACGCTTGTGACATACAGTAAACCTTGAGGCAATATATCCTATTACCATATTTAGATTTTTCCATTTGCTATGTAGAGTCGAAGATAGACTATATCAGATCATAAAGTGAAGCTATATGCCCCCAAGCTAAGTGCCTATGAGTGTCTCGCTGTCCACAAATCCCCTCTACTCCTCATGTGTGTCCTGCAGATTGGTTTATTGCTGCACCACACTCTAGAATGGGCTTCATTAACTGATAGCAGCAGAGATGGAGACATCATAGAGACATGAGTGTGGAGAGAGGGCAGCCTGATAGAAAAGAGTTTATCTCCAGGGATACACTGCATCGGACCACCTTTTCCTGCACGTCTTAGCAGTGAGTGACACATATTTCTCTTCCTCCCATGCTGAATGAAACCATAATGATCATTAAAGAGACAGATATCCAGAGTAATTTCACTGGAAAAGGGGTTAATAGGGTTACTGATCAATACCACTGACTAAATTATCTGGCTGAGTGTTGAATTTCTGTGTTCTCACTCAACCAGTCAGTCAGTCAGTCAGTCAGTCAGTCAGTCACTCTTTAATTCTACTGGAAGCAAAACTCCCACACAACATTGATAAAGCAGCTTTATTATTCAAACATTTGGCATAGTGATATATTCATGACCTTTTCACCCTCACATTTGTTGAGTTCCTGCTCTTAGTATCGACATTTCTGCTGTTGGCATTTGAAGTGATTGCAGAGTGATTTGTGTGCCTGTGTTTTGACCCATATTAGACAGTTCTTTATCCATAAAGCACAAACTAACTAGCACAGTCTTAAACATCACAAGTGAAAATGCTTTCTAGCGTCTCATAGGCAATTTAATTTTCTACTTGAAGGTCATGACACAACTGCCATGTCACAGAGAAAAAAATACTGATACAGGAGTTCTCGAAGGATCTCTGAATCTAGATATTTTTCACTTATTTTTGATGTTTACCCCCAGTGAAGAGGTTCCCCTGTGAATTTAGATGTTTGAGGCGAAAAATGCATGTTCTAGTTGTTCTGACACATGTCGCTTTCAACCATTCTCAAAAAATGTCAGAGAATGCAAACTCAGTGCTGAACTAGTTTCAGAAGTCTGCAAGAATTCTGGGCGTGTTTTTCTTCCCTGAGGTTGAATGGCTGACTGCAGCTAATGCCATTAGTCAAAAACATGACAAAAACAGTTTAGAAATGTCGATGCTATTTACTATGATCTTTGTTTGTTCTTGCTCAAGTATTTATCTTGAATTGAATGAACATTAAAAAATGCCACATTAGAAGGATACATGCTCCCCTCCCTGCATCCCAACATACTAACATTAGTCCACACGTCCATTATTTTACACACTATATGGTATTTATGTGACTCTTAGTCTGCTGGGGCCATTAAAGAGGATTATTGAAGATTACCTGTGGTGTTGTTCAGCAGTTAGTGCATTTAAATCAAGTATTTCTACCATTGCCAGACTGTTTGAAACAGTAACCATTCAGTGTTTTTATGGAGGAAAAATTTCCAATTTATGAAGTTGCTCTTTATTGATTGTTGCAGCCTGCAGTTTTCCAGTAGAGTAGCTGATGCAGGAGGCCAATATCAGGCTGAGAAAAGGCCTGGGGAGGCTCTATTATGTTCCCAAAACCTTGGTTGCAGTTTGGAAGGGGAGAGTTCAGTTTAATTAGAGAGGCTTAATGTTGCTTTTTATGAGGCCTGTGGGGTCTGCTCTGTTCCTCTTCCTTCTGCATATTCAACATTCTGACATTATTGTTGGGAGGAACAAGAGAAAAAGCTTTGAATAATTGAGAGTTTCTTCAAAATTTCAATGTTAAAAGTATAGTGGTAAAATGTTATATTAACTGTGTTAATTGCAACAGACCAGAAAGTCAAGTTTTCTTTAGATTTGATTGGCAGTTGGCAACCAACTTTCATGTGCATTGTCTCTTTCAGCTGAGAAAATACAACTGCATGTATAGTCCTTATCTCTACGGAACAATTAGACTTTGCAGAACCAAACTTCATTCAAGTCACTCTCATTTAAAAAAAAAAAAAAAAAAGACTTATCAGTAAACATCAACAGTTTCATTTTCTTGACAAACTCTATGATCGTCCCAAATCAAACAAACACTTGTCAACACAGCATATTAAATTTATAACCACCCCTCACAGTCATGGTATAACCCTTGGCATCATTGATGACATCAACAACAAGTGTTTGGCTGCCACCCCCCTGCAACCTCCTGGAGGTCATTGTGAGTGTGGAGGATCAAGATGCAGAGATTAAACCTTAATTTAGTGTAACTATGTCTATTTAACCAAAAATAATGATGGTAGTAGGTTTGACAGGCAGGGACTGCACAAAATTTAAACGGGGGTGCCGAGTCCGGCAGCAATACCTGTCTCACTCTCATTGACACCTAATGTAATCGTCTTTTTTTTTTTCAAAAGAATCTTACTCTGTCTTCGCACTGAGCTTACTCACTCAATTTAAAGAATATCTGAATAAAATAGAGACTGTAAGAAACTTCTGGCTTCAGTGTCTGTCACGGTGTTTTCGTTTTTTGAAAAGAAGTAATGGTTTTCTCATAATTTGCAAATGTTTGAAGCCATGTAGAAGCCAAATTCTGGGCAGATTTTCACATTGCCATGGCAACGGCAGCTCCTGACCTGTGTGCGTGCCTAGCAACCAGATAACCAACTCTCCAAGCTCCGCTAGCTTTACATTAGCCGCATGTTACATCTTAAATTACATTTAGTTAGGTCTTAAATATGTAAGTCCATTTACTGCTTCCTTCGTTGCTTTTTTTTGTTTGTTTTGTTAAATGAGTGAATGAAGTTGTGACGGTGTCCGCTGAGACAGAGGAGAGGAGAAGCTACTAGCCCTCTCTCGCTGTCACTTCTAGTCGCATTGCTCTCCTCCCCAGTAATGTTAAATTTAGCACAGAAAAAAACATAATAGTGGTAATTTAAATGGCGGTTCATAGGATTTATTAACCCTCAGGGGTCCCCTCTGTGCTTTTTTGGACATTTTCTTCACTTTTCTTTTTTGATTTGCTGATCATTTTGGCTGTGTTACAGCTGAAGGTATGGATTTCTGCAAAAAAAATGTCTTTTTTTGACATATTTTTAAAATCTAATGTCAGTTACTGTTACAGGTCTATTATACACTGGTAACACATTTTGTACCCTCTGGGGTTCCCCACGTCCAAAAAAGGAAACAAAGAAAATGCTATGAAATCATCATATATCAATATTTTTTTCTGCTTTTTTTTGGCATACATCTCTTAAAGCACTTCAGATCTGCTCAAAACTACCAAATGTTTATTAGTTTTCAGGATTTTAACCCTTAAATGCCAGTTTGGAGACATGTTGCCTCTTGTCTTAATAAAAAAAAACAACACAGAATATGAGATATTTCCCACATACTACATGATGGAGGGATGTGACATTGTTTTATATCAGAGTCTTTTATATCAAGACAGTTATCAAAATCAGAATATGATCAGGGTGACTTTTGAACACTGGAAATAAATCATGTACTCATCCCGGCAGTAGCCCCAGTGGCACTCAAAATTTTCCTGGAATTTTCTAGTTCCTGTATGTTGTTCATTGATAAAAAAAAAAAAAAAAAAAATAAAAAAAAATCTCTGACAATGAAAACAGTGCAGTTCCCAATTTTTCCAGCTGCAAAAGGCAGCCGTCCCCTTTCCTCATTTGGCCACGCCTGCTCTATGTACTGCTTACGGTTGCAAAGCCTCGCAAAGAACACCAGTGATTCCACACATGCAACAGGCAACCGTCCCCATTCCTCATTTGACCACAACTGCTCTATGTACTGCTCAGAATTGCAAAGGCTCGCAAGGAACACCAGTCATTCCACACATGCAACAGGCAGCTGTCCTCATTCCTCTTTTTCCCAGTTCCTCATATGGCAATGTCTGCTCTATGTACTGCTCACAGTTGCAAAGGCTCGCAAGGAACACCAGTCATTCCACACATGCAACAGGCAACCCTCACTTTTAGTTGCTCTAGAAACACGCCAGCAGATGAAAATGTGGAAACGCTTCACGAATTTGCGTGTCATCCTTTCGCAGGGGCCATGCTAATCTTCTCTGTATCGATTCCAATTTTTCATATGCGCTGCCTGAGCAAGCACACTGGTCTTTGTGCGACGGCTGCATTATAAGCCCCGGTGGGGAGATCGACCCCGTTGCAGTGGTGCAGACTCAAGTTCTCCCATCCCTAATAGATGGCATCACAAAAGTGTGGGAGTACTTCTTTCTCCATTTATCAACTAAACATTAGTAACAACAACATACTGACTGCATATTTACATGATTACAAAATTAACCAACACAGTAATACCAAAATCTCTTTGACAATGAAAACAGTGCAGTGCCCAATTTTTCCAGCTGCAACAGGCAGCCGTCCCCTTTCCTCATTTGGCCACGCCTGCTCTATGTACTGCTTAGGGTTGCAAAGCTTCGCAAAGAACACCAGTGATTCCACACATGCAACAGGCAGCTGTCCTCATTCCTCTTTTTCCCAGTTCCTCATTTGGCCATGTCTGCTCTATGTACTGCTTACGGTTGCAAAGCCTCGCAAAGAACACCAGTGATTCCACACATGCAACAGGCAACCGTCCCCATTCCTCATTTGACCACAACTGCTCTATGTACTGCTCAGAGTTGCAAAGGCTCGCAAAGAACACCAGTGATTCCACACATGCAACAGGCAACCGTCCCCATTCCTCATTTGGACATGTCTGCTCTATGTACTGCTCAGAGTTGCAAAGGCTCGTAAGGAACACCAGTCATTCCACACATGCAACAGGCAACCGTCCCCATTCCTCATTTGGACATGTCTGCTCTATGTACTGCTCACAGTTGCAAAGCCTCGCAAGGAACACCAGTCATTCCACACATGCAACAGGCAACCCTCACTTTTAGTTGCTCTAGAAACACGCCAGCAGATGAAAATGTGGAAACGCTTCACGAATTTGCGTGTCATCCTTTCGCAGGGGCCATGCTAATCTTCTCTGTATCGATTCCAATTTTTCATATGCGCTGCCTGAGCAAGCACACTGGTCTTTGTGCGACGGCTGCATTATAACCCCCGGTGGGGAGATTGACCCCGTTGCAGTGGTGCAGACTCAAGTTCTCCCATCCCTAATAGATGGCATCACAAAAGTGTGGGAGTACTTCTTTCTCCATTTATCAACTAAACATTAGTAATAACAACATACTGACTGCATATTTACATGATTACAAAATTAACCAACACAGTATTACCAAAATCTCTTTGACAATGAAAACAGTGCAGTGCCCAATTTTTGCAGCTGCAACAGGCAGCCGTCCCCTTTCCTCATTTGGCCACGCCTGCTCTATGTACTGCTTATGGTTGCAAAGCCTCGCAAAGAACACCAGTGATTCCACACATGCAACAGGCAACCGTCCCCATTCCTCGTTTGATCACAGCTGCTCTATGTACTGCTCAGAGTTGCAAAGGCTCGCAAGGAACACCAGTCATTCCACACATGCAACAGGCAGCTGTCCTCATTCCTCTTTTTCCCAGTTCCTCATTTGGCCATGTCTGCTCTATGTACTGCTTACGGTTGCAAAGCCTCGCAAAGAACACCAGTGATTCCACACATGCAACAGGCAACCGTCCCCATTCCTCATTTGACCACAACTGCTCTATGTACTGCTCAGAGTTGCAAAGGCTCGCAAAGAACACCAGTGATTCCACACATGCAACAGGCAACCGTCCCCATTCCTCATTTGGACATGTCTGCTCTATGTACTGCTCAGAGTTGCAAAGGCTCGTAAGGAACACCAGTCATTCCACACATGCAACAGGCAGCTGTCCTCATTCCTCTTTTTCCCAGTTCCTCATATGGCAATGTCTGCTCTATGTACTGCTCACAGTTGCAAAGGCTCGCAAGGAACACCAGTCATTCCACACATGCAACCCTCACTTTTAGTTGCTCTAGAAACACGCCAGCAGATGAAAATGTGGAAACGCTTCACGAATTTGCGTGTCATCCTTTCGCAGGGGCCATGCTAATCTTCTCTGTATCGATTCCAATTTTTCATATGCGCTGCCTGAGCAAGCACACTGGTCTTTGTGCGACGGCTGCATTATAAGCCCCGGTGGGGAGATCGACCCCGTTGCAGTGGTGCAGACTCAAGTTCTCCCATCCCTAATAGATGGCATCACAAAAGTGTGGGAGTACTTCTTTCTCCATTTATCAACTAAACATTAGTAACAACAACATACTGACTGCATATTTACATGATTACAAAATTAACCAACACAGTATTACCAAAATCTCTTTGACAATGAAAACAGTGCATTGCCCAATTTTTCCAGCTGCAACAAGCAGCCGTCCCCTTTCCTCATTTGGCCACGCCTGCTCTATGTACTGCTTACGGTTGCAAAGCCTCGCAAAGAACACCAGTGATTCCACACCTGCAACAGGCAACCGTCCCCATTCCTCATTTGACCACAACTGCTCTATGTACTGCTCAGAGTTGCAAAGGCTCGCAAAGAACACCAGTGATTCCACACATGCAACAGGCAACCGTCCCCATTCCTCATTTGGACATGTCTGCTCTATGTACTGTTCACAGTTGCAAAGGCTCGCAAGGAACACCAGTCATTCCACACATGCAACAGGCAACCCTCACTTTTAGTTGCTCTAGAAACACGCCAGCAGATGAAAATGTGGAAACGCTTCACGAATTTGCGTGTCATCCTTTCGCAGGGGCCATGCTAATCTTCTCTGTATCGATTCCAATTTTTCATATGCGCTGCCTGAGCAAGCACACTGGTCTTTGTGCGACGGCTGCATTATAAGCCCCGGTGGGGAGATCGACCCCGTTGCAGTGGTGCAGACTCAAGTTCTCCCATCCCTAATAGATGGCATCACAAAAGTGTGGGAGTACTTCTTTCTCCATTTATCAACTAAACATTAGTAACAACAACATACTGACTGCATATTTACATGATTACAAAATTAACCAACACAGTAATACCAAAATCTCTTTGACAATGAAAACAGTGCAGTGCCCAATTTTTCCAGCTGCAAAAGGCAGCCGTCCCCTTTCCTCATTTGGCCACGCCTGCTCTATGTACTGCTTACGGTTGCAAAGCTTCGCAAAGAACACCAGTGATTCCACACATGCAACAGGCAACCGTCCCCATTCCTTATTTGACCACAACTGCTCTATGTACTGCTCAGAGTTGCAAAGGCTCGCAAGGAACACCAGTCATTCCACACCTGCAACAGGCAACCGTCCCCATTCCTCATTTGATCACAACTGCTCTATGTACTGCTCAGAGTTGCAAAGGCTCGCAAAGAACACCAGTGATTCCACACATGCAACAGGCAACCCTCACTTTTAGTTGCTCTAGAAACACGCCAGCAGATGAAAATGTGGAAACGCTTCACGAATTTGCGTGTCATCCTTTCGCAGGGGCCATGCTAATCTTCTCTGTATCGATTCCAATTTTTCATATGCGCTGCCTGAGCAAGCACACTGGTCTTTGTGCGACGGCTGCATTATAAGCCCCGGTGGGGAGATCGACCCCGTTGCAGTGGTGCAGACTCAAGTTCTCCCATCCCTAATAGATGGCATCACAAAAGTGTGGGAGTACTTCTTTCTCCATTTATCAACTAAACATTAGTAATAACAACATACTGACTGCATATTTACATGATTACAAAATTAACCAACACAGTATTACCAAAATCTCTTTGACAATGAAAACAGTGCAGTGCCCAATTTTTCCAGCTGCAACAAGCAGCCGTCCCCTTTCCTCATTTGGCCACGCCTGCTCTATGTACTGCTTACAGTTGCAAAGGCTCGCAAGGAACACCAGTCATTCCACACATGCAACAGGCAGCTGTCCTCATTCCTCTTTTTCCCAGTTCCTCATTTGGCCATGTCTGCTCTATGTACTGCTTACGGTTGCAAAGCCTCGCAAAGAACACCAGTGATTCCACACATGCAACAGGCAACCGTCCCCATTCCTCATTTGACCACAACTGCTCTATGTACTGCTCAGATTTGCAAAGGCTCGCAAGGAACACCAGTCATTCCACACATGCAACAGGCAACCGTCCCCATTCCTCATTTGGACATGTCTGCTCTATGTACTGCTCACAGTTGCAAAGGCTCGCAAGGAACACCAGTCATTCCACACATGCAACAGGCAACCCTCACTTTTAGTTGCTCTAGAAACACGCCAGCAGATGAAAATGTGGAAACGCTTCACGAATTTGCGTGTCATCCTTTCGCAGGGGCCATGCTAATCTTCTCTGTATCGATTCCAATTTTTCATATGCGCTGCCTGAGCAAGCACACTGGTCTTTGTGCGACGGCTGCATTATAAGCCCCGGTGGGGAGATCGACCCCGTTGCAGTGGTGCAGACTCAAGTTCTCCCATCCCTAATAGATGGCATCACAAAAGTGTGGGAGTACTTCTTTCTCCATTTATCAACTAAACATTAGTAATAACAACATACTGACTGCATATTTACATGATTACAAAGTTAACCAACACAGTAATACCAAAATCTCTTTGACAATGAAAACAGTGCAGTGCCCAATTTTTGCAGCTGCAACAGGCAGCCGTCCCCTTTCCTCATTTGGCCACGCCTGCTCTATGTACTGCTTAGGGTTGCAAAGCTTCGCAAAGAACACCAGTCATTCCACACATGCAACAGGCAGCTGTCCTCATTCCTCATTTGACCACAACTGCTCTATGTACTGCTCAGAGTTGCAAAGGCTCGCAAAGAACACCAGTGATTCCACACATGCAACAGGCAACCGTCCCCATTCCTCATTTGGACATGTCTGCTCTATGTACTGCTCACAGTTGCAAAGGCTCGCAAGGAACACCAGTCATTCCACACATGCAACAGGCAACCCTCACTTTTAGTTGCTCTAGAAACACGCCAGCAGATGAAAATGTGGAAACGCTTCACGAATTTGCGTGTCATCCTTTCGCAGGGGCCATGCTAATCTTCTCTGTATCGATTCCAATTTTTCATATGCGCTGCCTGAGCAAGCACACTGGTCTTTGTGCGACGGCTGCATTATAAGCCCCGGTGGGGAGATCGACCCCGTTGCAGTGGTGCAGACTCAAGTTCTCCCATCCCTAATAGATGGCATCACAAAAGTGTGGGAGTACTTCTTTCTCCACTTATCAACTAAACATTAGTAATAACAACATACTGACTGCATATTTACATGATTACAAAATTAACCAACACAGTATTACCAAAATCTCTTTGACAATGAAAACAGTGCAGTGCCCAATTTTTCCAGCTGCAACAAGCAGCCGTCCCCTTTCCTCATTTGGCCACGCCTGCTCTATGTACTGCTTACGGTTGCAAAGCCTCGCAAAGAACACCAGTGATTCCACACCTGCAACAGGCAACCGTCCCCATTCCTCATTTGACCACAACTGCTCTATGTACTGCTCAGAGTTGCAAAGGCTCGCAAGGAACACCAGTCATTCCACACATGCAACAGGCAGCTGTCCTCATTCCTCTTTTTCCCAGTTCCTCATTTGGCCATGTCTGCTCTATGTACTGCTTACGGTTGCAAAGCCTCGCAAAGAACACCAGTGATTCCACACATGCAACAGGCAACCGTCCCCATTCCTCATTTGACCACAACTGCTCTATGTACTGCTCAGAGTTGCAAAGGCTCGCAAGGAACACCAGTCATTCCACACATGCAACAGGCAACCGTCCCCATTCCTCATTTGGACATGTCTGCTCTATGTACTGCTCACAGTTGCAAAGGCTCGCAAGGAACACCAGTCATTCCACACATGCAACAGGCAACCCTCACTTTTAGTTGCTCTAGAAACACGCCAGCAGATGAAAATGTGGAAACGCTTCACGAATTTGCGTGTCATCCTTTCGCAGGGGCCATGCTAATCTTCTCTGTATCGATTCCAATTTTTCATATGCGCTGCCTGAGCAAGCACACTGGTCTTTGTGCGACGGCTGCATTATAAGCCCCGGTGGGGAGATCGACCCCGTTGCAGTGGTGCAGACTCAAGTTCTCCCATCCCTAATAGATGGCATCACAAAAGTGTGGGAGTACTTCTTTCTCCATTTATCAACTAAACATTAGTAATAACAACATACTGACTGCATATTTACATGATTACAAAGTTAACCAACACAGTAATACCAAAATCTCTTTGACAATGAAAACAGTGCAGTGCCCAATTTTTGCAGCTGCAACAGGCAGCCGTCCCCTTTCCTCATTTGGCCACGCCTGCTCTATGTACTGCTTAGGGTTGCAAAGCTTCGCAAAGAACACCAGTGATTCCACACATGCAACAGGCAGCTGTCCTCATTCCTCTTTTTCCCAGTTCCTCATTTGGCCATGTCTGCTCTATGTACTGCTTACGGTTGCAAAGCCTCGCAAAGAACACCAGTGATTCCACACATGCAACAGGCAACCGTCCCCATTCCTCATTTGACCACAACTGCTCTATGTACTGCTCAGAGTTGCAAAGGCTCGCAAGGAACACCAGTCATTCCACACATGCAACAGGCAACCGTCCCCATTCCTCATTTGGCCACGCCTGCTCTATGTACTGCTTACGGTTGCAAAGCCTAGCAAAGAACACCAGTGATTCCACACATGCAACAGGCAACCGTCCCCATTCCTTATTTGACCACAACTGCTCTATGTACTGCTCAGAGTTGCAAAAGCTCGTAGGGAACACCAGTCATTCCACACATGCAACAGGCAGCTGTCCTCATTCCTCTTTTTCCCAGTTCCTCATTTGGACATGTCTGCTCTATGTACTGCTCAGAGTTGCAAAGGCCCCCAAGGAACACCAGTCATTCCACACATGCAACAGGCAGCTGTCCCCATTCCTCATTTCTCTTTTTCCCAGTTCCTCATTGCTCTGATTAGTAGCTAAAGGGGAGAGAGCTCTGACGGTCCTACCAACTCTGTTTCCCCATCCATCTATTAGAGAGGAGGAAGTCTTCAGATCTACCACTGAGGACTCCCATAGGTCATTTATTGACATACACCCTGTAAGTTTAGCCTGAAGTTTTCTACTTTAATAAGAGTTTTAGATTTATCATTTATGGATATTGTTTTACATTCACAGTTTGTTATTTTTTGTTTTCAAACATTCTGGCCCTAAATTACCTTCCTAGATAACCCTAGAGTGATTACTGGAGTTCACTAGCCAACTATTTGAGGTGGAGCTGATTTTATGACAGCACTGCCTGGGGCAGTGGGCATGACTGAAGTTACTGATGGCTAAAGTGGTCCGGTATTTTATCTACAGCCCTTTTAATTAGCCCAAGGGATGTTCATCAGGTCTTGTGTATTCATCAATAGGAGCTGTATTCACTAAAACTATGCCTGTGAGATCTGGTTTGTGCAAAACGGCTGTGTGGGTTAATGTGCTTCAATGTTAATGATAATATCAACGTTAAAGTAATATTAAAAATAACAAAATGATCAATCCAAACCACTATTTCAAAATAACCTTCACATTTAATTTACAAACAATGATTCTGAATACAAATTTAACTAGTTTGCGTTTCACATATTTGCATTTGGCCATATTTTGAAATGTAAATACTATCAGTTTTTCAGAAATAATTTTTTGGTGATCGTTTTTTCTTTTTTTTTTTGCATTTTTATACTTTGTCAATTGTTTTGCAAAACCAAGTGACTGATGTGTAATTAACAGGTGGGGACCACCATGGTTGAGTATTTACAAAATGCAGAAACCAGTCAACTGAAATGCCAGCCCTTCAATGTTATTTCAGGCCATGCCATCAATACTTACTCTTCCCTGGTGGCTGTAGATGTTTGTTTCATGATGTTTGACATCAATTACACCAAGCAGTGCCTCCCCACCTGGGAGTTTCTCCAGCATGCAGTGTTTTGTATATTATGTACATTTATATTCATATGAACTTGTTTGGCAGAAAATTATTATTATTATTATTAAAAGTATCAAAGCAATGAGACAAATAACCCAGACGATGGGTAAAATGTAACCAAGGAATAGAAACTTTCACCCAAAAGGTTGGGTCAAATGAACATTCCAGCATTCTGGGTTAAATAATAAAACCCAGCAGGTCAAACCAACCCAGCACATATTCTGTCCAATAGTTAACCAGCTGTGGAATTAAGCTTGGCTTATTTTTTTAACCCAGCAGTTTTTTGAGTGCTATTACAAGGGCAAACATAAGTGTTTGCAGAATAACTGTTGCTTGATGTTATTAAACATAAAAAGCAATAATGACAGTGAAATAACTGTATAATGCTAACCACAAAAGCCAGTACCAAATGAAAGGTCACCATTAATGGCTGCAACAGTTTATCTATATATCTATATATAGATATAGATATATATATATATCTATATAGATATAGATATATATACATATGGGTTAGAAATGATTGAAGTTGTATTCACTGATTTTTTGGCCACAAAAATATATGTGTACATGCAAAACATGCCCCCTGCAGGTTTGGAGTGCATGCTGGGGAACCTGGCCTGTGCATTTTGTGACTGGGGTTTTGACACAACAGGTGCTACAAATACTTAGTTAATTTCTTCCTGCACATGGAAACTGCCATGCAGAATTACAAATCTGGTGCACACTGGCCTTCAAGCAGATGCAAAGTATGTCAGGAGCCCCTCAGTAATTGATGTTAGAAAGTATTAGAAGAGGGCCTTTATTATTCCTCCTCTTCCAACAAAATGCTTATGTTACACTTGGGTTAGAAATGCTTGAAGTTGTATTGACTGATTTTTTGGCCACAAAAATATATGTGTACATGCAAAACAAATTCCCTATTAAACATCCAGACACAGAGTGACATTAGCATTCCCTGGGAATCGCCAATTTTCACAAACTCCTGAGAAATATACAGCATCTAGCTCACTATAGATGCTGCATCTGTTGTTTGCAATTTGTCATTGTGCATAAAACCAAAACAAAGAGCTGAAAGAAGCTTAAACACTCAGTTCAGCCAGGGAGAACTGCAGAGCTGTTGAAAATTCTGTGTGTGTTTGTCACTTTTACATTACATATAGCTATTTTGGTATTTTCTAATCAAAGAATTTTCTTGACCACATAGAAAATCAGCCACCTCAACTGTTTGGGGTGTAGCCTATTTTCAGATTTAAACCAGGGTGAATGGACAGTGTCTCCAGTTAGTTTCTTTTAGCAGCAATAATGATTCCGCGCAGTGATGACAATGCTATTAAACAAAGATGCTGGTAAATCTGTGGTTGCCAGTGTGGGTTACAACATGCCATGCAGGTGACAGCCCAGAAATGATTGTAATGGATTCCAAAGACTTTCTGGGATTTATTTTTAATCAACAACACAGTATGCAGGGTCCCTCAAAAGAATGCAGATCTTTTTTCATAATCATCACCGTTGCATATAATGGCTGTGTGACAGATTAAATAGGAGGTAGCGAGTCCTTGGGCCTGGCAGGAATGCTGCTAGAAAAGTGCCAATTTCATTTTCAGGCTGTGTTCATGCATCTGGCCACTGACATTCATTACTGACAGCATGTCATTAGAAGGCTGATTTTCCCCACTTTAGGAGCACTTTCAAGCACATTCTGCAGTGGAGGCTTTTCGTACAGGAACAGTGACATTTATTGTACTGAAAAGGTGTAGGCCTAAGAGAATACTCTAAATTGTTTTTCAGATAAATATTAGTTGTAAATATTTTAAAAGTACAGTATGTTTAAACTGAATATATCGACCAGTCAAAACTGTTAATTTAATCAATTATTTTAAGTTCTCCTAATCAACATTTCTACATTCACAATGTATCAAATAGCTATATGTAATGTAAAAGTGACAAACACACAGAATTTTCAACAGCTCTGCAGTTCTCCTTGGCTGAACTGAGTGTTTAAGCTTCTTTCAGCTCTTTGTTTTGGTTTTATGCACAATGACAAGTTGCAAACAACAGATGCAGCACCTATATATATATTTCTCAGGAGTTTGTGAAAATTGGCGATTCCCAGGGAATGCTAATGTCACTCTGTGTCTGAATGTTTAATAGGGAATTTGTTATGCATGTACACATATATTTTTGTGGCCAAAAAATCAGGCAATACAACTTCAAGCATTTCTAACCCAAGTGTCACATAAGCATTTTGTTGGAAGAGGAGGAATAATAAAGGCCCTCTTCTAATACTTTCTAACATCAATTACTGAGGGGCTCCTGACATACTTTGCATCTGCTTGAAGGCCAGTGTGCACCAGATTTGTAATTCTGCATGGCAGTTTCCATGTGCAGGAAGAAATTAACTAAGTATTTGTAGCGCCTGTTGTGTCAAAACCCCAGTCACAAAATGCACAGGCCAGGTTCCCCAGCATGCACTCCAAACCTGCAGGGGGCAACCACACAATTTGGTGCACCCATGTTCACAGGAAGGGAAAATGATAAATGTTTGGGAAGGAGCTCAATTCACTCTCTCACCTGCTGCTGAAGAACAATAGGCTACAGCCACGGCTCATGTTCATCATCACAGACGCAACTGGTAGGACAAACCAAGTTTATGTGCTTTGTGACCTTTTCAGTTAGTATTTGTATTTGAGAACATGCTATCTAAGTTGAGACTTAATTTTGAAACTTAATGAATTTTGTGTTAGGTTTAATATGTGAATTTAGTTCATTAGTTGAGAAATTAACATTTATTCTTTATCTTAGTCTTTAATATTTTTTAAGAAAATGTTATGTATGCATTTATTTGAAACTAATGTATATCTTTTTATTTATCTTTAAGGTTTTCAACGTATTCCGTTCTATTCTATGCTATTCGGTTCTATTTTATTCCATCCTCCCCATCTTTAAGAAAATAAAAAATCAAAGAATTGAGTTGTCCTTTGCGTTCCTCAGATGAGCAAGCCACTTATCAAGTTTGGACAGAGTTGTGGTCAGCCAGAGAAAGAAAAACTTCAAACAAAACTTGACAGTTGAAAACCAGCGTGCCAGTGAGGACAAGGATTAAAGGCCTGAAGTCAAGCTGTCGACGCAAAGGAGGAATTGACTGAAAATTCTTCACCATGGCAAAGGAAACTCTCGGGAAAACAGTCAAGCAACTGAAGCAGGAGAGGACCTTAGCTAAAGCTGCTTTCACCAAGCAGGCAAATTACCTGAGCAGAGCCACAGATGACATGATCAAGCATGAACTACAAGAGAAGTTCAGCAAGCTCAGTTCCCTGGCAAGGAATGTCAGCAATGCAAATGAAGACTACAGGGCTGGCCTACTGTCAGACACTGAAGCAGAAACTGAGGAGGGTGAAGAAGTCAAGCTTAGGAAGGACCAGCAGGCTGAATTTGAAAGGACAATGGAGGAGTGTGACGCAAGACTGGCTGAAGTCTGTGAAGCTGTCCGATCCAAACTCTGGCCAAGGTATGGTAAAGCAGAGGTAAATTATGCAATCCAAGAAGCAGAAAAAGGCCTGTGACAAAGCCCATGGAAACCCCACCACTGCTATCAATAGAGACGGTTTTGAACTGCAATTGGAAGGAGCAAGGAAGCAATCCATGATGCAATTTCAAGCCTGAAAGACTGGGAAAAATGGATTCCATATGATCAGGCAGCAGACCTGGAAGGCAGGTTAAAAGACCTGAGAACATTCGGCAGCAACCTCGAGGCCAGGAGAGCAGAATTCCTCACCGCGCAAAGAATTGAAGAAGAGGAAAGAAGAGGAAGAGAGTCTCAACCACCTCAACCGATGGCAACTCAACAACCAGTGGTGAGAATAAAGCCAACCAGTCTACCTAAATTCACTGGGTGTAAGAGGAATTTCCACAGATGGAAGAGAGACTGGGAAAGCCTGCAAAAGCAGGGAGAGCCGACCGGCTCAGTGGAGGTAAAGAAGTTCCAACTCCTTGACAGTGTGGACGAGAGAATATGTAGAGACCTGCGCCTGTCAACATACAACAGCGCTGAAGACATATTCAGAGTACTCCAGAACAGGTATGGAAACAAGCCAGCAATCGCCTTGGAAATAATTGAAAGACTTGGAGAGGATCCCTCCTTTAAAGTCACACCAGCCAAGGAAGGTAATTGACCTAATTCAAGCTGTGGAAAAGGCCCTGAATGACCTCACGGAGCTTGAAAGTACTGGTGCCATCAAGAATCCCCTTGTAATCTGATCCATAGAGAGCAAACTGCCAGACAATATGAAGAGGGACTGGCTGACATTCATGGTTAATCCAAGAAATGGAGTCACACCTGACAATCACTTTGACGTCCTTCTTACATTCTTAAAGACACAAGAGGATATTCTAGAGAAACTAGACCAACTGGGGGTAAGTGAAAAACCTGAAAAGAAAGTTACTTACCTGGAGAAGAAGTCAGCCTCCACAAAGTCCACAAGGAAAGCAGGATGTGTTGTCTGTGGAGATGAGAGGCACCGTGAGAAGATCTTCTTTTGTAAGCAGTTCAAAGAACTAAGACCTAGTGAGAAGCTCAACGCTGTCGAAAGGCTGGGAGCATGCAGAAGATGCCTCAGATGTCATGCAGAGGATGATGAATGTACAGACACTTACCTGTGCAGGAACAGAGACTGCAAGAGAGGAAGCTCCTCAGACCACCATTTCTTTCTCTGCCTGAAAGGAGGATTCAAGGGGAAAGACTCTGAGAAAGTGGGAAAACCCAGCACCAGGAGGAAAACATTCACAGAGGAGCAGGAGAAATTGATATCTGAGATCGCCCCAGACATGGCAGAAAAATTCAGGAGAGCCTTCACCAACATGGCTGCAAAATCACACTGCACTGGAAAAAGCCTTCCTGGAGTGATGGGCTCAAGCACAGGTGAGTTACCAGTTATCCTTATGCTTCTTGAAGTAACCACCAACGCAGGACAGAAAATTGGAACCCTCATTGATTTGGCATCGGATACCAACTACATCACTCATGAAGCTGCCAGAAGACTGAACCTTCGAAGTGAAAGGATCTCGCTTGTCGTCCATGGAGTCGGAGGCATGACCATGAAGGTAAAGACCAAAAGATACCTACTCAAGATAAGAGGGAAGACACCTAGAGGCACAAAAAGAGCTCATGAACTGATCTGCTTTGGGTTGGAGGAAATTGCAAAGGTGCACAGAGTAATCGAGGCACAACAACTCAGGAAGTTCTTCCCTGACACCGACCTGGACGACCTTCACAGACCAGAGCATGTTGAGCTTCTCATCAGCCACCGTGAAGGAAGACTTGCTCCACAGAGAATAAAGGTAATAGGAGATCTGGTCCTTTGGGAAAGCCCTTTAGGGAAAACCATTGGTGGAGCACATCCTGACCTCTGTGAAGTAGTGGACATGACCCTGCACAATTCTGAGACTCACTTTGCCCGATCGATGAGAACCACAGCAGTGAAATATCAAGAGATTGCTGAGATGCAAGAATCCAGAGCTGAAACCAAAAACACTGTTGCTGGGAGAGAGTTCTTGGACTGGTGGAAGTGGGACAGCATTGGGGTGGCCTGCGAACCCAGGTGTGGAGCATGTCGGTGTGGTAACTGTCAACCAGGAGGCAAAGACATGACTGAGCGAGGAAAGAGAGCTGGAGATCATCAGGCAAGGCCTCGCCTATGTAAAATCAGATGTGCATAGTCAACAGCCTCACTGGGACACAAAATACCCCTGGATTGAAGATCCAGGTTCACTGCCCAACAACAGAAATGCAGTGGAGGCCACATTTCTGAGGACAGAGAGACAGCTCAAGAAAGAACCAGAGTGGCGCGTGGCATACACAACTCAGGTCCATGAGATGGTGGAAAGAAAGGCAGCAAAGAAACTCACCAAAGAGACCATTTCTGAATGGAAAGGCCCAGTATGGTACGTTAGCCACTTGGTGGCGCCAAATCCACACTCTGTCACAACACCTGTCCGACTGGTATGGAACAGCAGCCAGAAGTTTAGAGGGATCAGCATGAACGACCTTCTCCTGAAAGGGCCCGATGTACTCAATCCCATCCGAGCAGTGCCACTAAGGTTCAGAAGAGGTGTCCATGCTGCCCTCGGCGACATCAAGAAGATGTACAATTCTGTGTGGCTTGAAGACCTGGAAATGCACCTTCAGAGATTTCTCTGGAGAGACAGTGAAGATGGAGAAATTGAGGAATATGCCATCACCAGAGTCAACATTGGTGACCGACCAGCAGGGTGCATCGCACAACTGGCAATGAGAGAGACAGCAAAGCTGCCCATGTTCACTCACCTGGAAGAGGAGCACAGGATCTTTGAAGAGGATTCCTACGTAGATGACATCTTGACATCCCATAATGACCTGGGAAAACTAGAAGAAACCACCAGAACAGTCAAAGAAATCCTGAAGGCAGGTGGGTTCTTCCTCAAGCCATGGGTCTGGTCAGGCCAAAGTGGGAGGCAGACGTCCACATCAGAACATCCAGAACCATCAGATCAAGTCCTCATTCTCCTGAACCAAATGAGAGAAGGAGAAAACAAAGCCCTTGGAGTTGGTTACCTGGTTGAACCAGACAAACTGTACCTCATGACCTCAATCAACTTCTCAAAGAGAAAAAAGAAGATGAGACTTAGCCAGAATCTCGTCAGAGAAGAGGTGAGAGAAAAAACTCCAAACCCACTGACTAGAAGACAACTGCTTAGCCAAGTAGCTAGCTTGTATGACCCAATAGGCCTTGCAACACCTGCCAAACAGAAGGGAGCCATTCTGGTCAGAAAAGCATTTCAAGAAGCTGGAGGCAAAACTCTAACACGAGACACATGGGACAAACCTCTGTCTGAAAAACTCAGAGAAGAAGCCATCCACCTGTTCGAGGAATACACACGCCTCAACCAAATCACCTTCCACAGAAGCCTCACACCAGTCAAAAGGATTGGAGAACCCTGGGGATAACATTCTCAGATGGAAGTGATCAGAGCTATGGAGCTGTTGCATACTTCAGGTGGGAGACCGAACAAAGCATCCTGGTTCGGCTTGTGGAGTCCAAAGCAAAGCTCACGCCGCTTGAAAGCTGAGGGCTGTGGTGCTGTCTTCGCTGCAAGACTCAGGAAATACATTGAAAAGCACAGTCGGATGCAAGTTGAACGTTGGCTCCACCTGCTGGACAGTCAAACTGTACTAGGTGCAAGCCAAAGAGACAGTTATGGGTACCAGACCTTTTTTGCAAACAGAGTGGGAGAGATCCAGAAGTCCACATCAGTTGAAGACTGGAGATGGATTCCAGGTGAGCAAAACATTGCAGACCTCATAACAAGAGGAGCAACCCCAGAAGACCTCAAAGAGGACTCTGTGTGGCAAAATGGACCAGAGTTTCTGAAACAACCTGTGGAAGAGTGGCCGACAAAGTCAGCTAAAGATGTTGCCGCATATGCCAAAGAAGGTATAAGCAAGCTCCAAAGGAAATGTTTTACAGCAGCACTGACCCGAGCACAGGTAAAAAGAAACCAACAAGCCTCACCTGCCACTGCAATGCCAATGTCTCCGACCTCTGCCCTTTCTCCAAACACTGACCAAAATAAGGATCTGCAAAGCAGCCAAAGTGGAGGAAAACACCAAATCCAAGTCCAGAGACCAACTGCTGGTTCTGCAGTGAAGAAAACCCTTGACATCAGTAAGTTCAGCAGTTTAACCAAGCTGGCGAGAGTCATTGCCTGGGTGTGGAGAGCTGCCACAAGGTCGACAGAAGTGCTGGACAGAACCTCAACCACAAGTAGGCCAAAGAGAGAGAAAATTCTTTCAGCTCTTGAGATCAAGTCCAAGGTCAAAGAAGCTCCACTTACAGTCAGAGAGTGTGAAGATGCACTTAGGGATCTCTTCCTTGCAGCTCAAGAGGAGGTGACCTTTCCAGACACCACACTCAATAGGCTTGCTGTGGTCAGAGATGAAAATACTGGGCTTTTGCTATGTGGAGGAAGATTCCAAATCTTTAATGAAGAGAAGACTGCAGTACCAATCTTGCCCTGCACATCATGGGTATCCACTCTCCTAGCTCAAGAAGCCCACAAGGAAAATCATGAAGAAATCGCAGGTACGCTCCTCCGAATGAGACGGAAAGCCTGGGTGATAAGAGGACGGAAACTAGCCCAGAAGATTGTTGACAACTGTGTAACATGCAGGAAAGCCAAGGCCCGAAAATGCCAACAGATCATGAGTGACCTCCTGCTGGAGCGAATAACACCAGCCAATCCATTTGAATACACGACAGTGGACTTATTTGGACCTTATGAAGTGATGGATGAGGTGAGAAAGAAGGTGAGACTCAAAGTGTGGGGAGTTGTCATCTGCGGCATGGCGTCTAGAGCTATGCACACTGACCTTGTCAGTGACCAGTCAGCTGAAGGCTTCCTGTTAGCCTATCAACAATTCACAGCAATGAGAGGATCCCCAAGGAAATTGTGGTCGGACCCTGGAAAGAACTTTGTTGAAGCCAAACCTGCCCTCAAAGAGCTCCACATGTTCCTGGACCGACTGGAAAAGTCAAAGCTTGAAAATTAAGCCTCCAAACACAGCACAGAATGGAGCTGGAGGATCCATCCAGCAGACTCACCTCACAGAAACGGAGCCGCTGAAGCTGCTGTCCGTACTGTGAAGTGGGCTTTGCACAATCTGGGAGGTAATGGACTCTTCACGTGGAGTGAGTTCCAAACTTTCCTTTATATGGCTTCTAACCTCGCCAATGAACGACCTATTGATGCCAGGACTCAGAGCAGGGAGGACTGTGTAGAATACATCAGCCCAAATTCACTTCTACTCGGAAGAACTGGACCAAGGGGGGATCCAGCTACCTTTGACCTTTTTTAAGGTTACTCCTACAAAAGACTGAGAGCTATCCAAACAGAGGTTGACCGGTTCTGGAGGAAATGGAGCCAGTTAGCAGGACCAAACCTGTTCGTCAGAACCAAGTGGCACATAACTAACAGGAACGTGGCCATTGGAGATGTCATCTGGCTGGCTGACCAAAACACCCTATGAGGTCAATTCAGGCTTGCCAAAGTTGTTGATGTCAACACTGACAAAAAAGCAATTGTGAGGGATGTGCTTCTCAGATCCTTTCCCAGCTACCCAGTTTCAACTGTGAAGCCCACTCAAAAGGTGAAGAAGAACCAAAATACCTGCAACAATTCTTCACAGAGATGTCAGACGGATAGTTGTCCTGCTTCCAGTTGAAGAGCAGCAACAAAATCAAAAATAAAGGCCAAATACATCACAGACCTGGTGTGACCTCCTTAGGTTGAAGAACCAGGAGGTCAAGTGGGAGGCGTTGTGTCAAAACCCCAGTCACAAAATGCACAGGCCAGGTTCCCCAGCATGCACTCCAAACCTGCAGGGGGCAACCACACAATTTGGTGCACCCATGTTCACAGGAAGTGTTTCACAGGAAGGGAAAATGATAAATGTTTGGGAAGGAGCTCAATTCACTCTCTCACCTGCTGCTGAAGAACAATAGGCTACAGCCATGGCTCATGTTCATCATCACAGACAGACCAAGTTTATGTGCTTTGTGACCTTTTCAGTTTGTATTTGTATTTGACAACATGCTATCTAAGTTGAGACTTAATTTTGAAACTTAATGAATTTTGTGTTAGGTTTAATATGTGAATTTAGTTCATTAGTTGAGAAATTAACATTTATTCTTTATCTTAGTCTTTAATATTCTTTAAGAAAATGTTATGTATGCATTTATTTGAAACTAATGCATATCTTTTTATTTATCTTTAAGGTTTTCAACGTATTCCGTTCTATTCTATGCTATTCGGTTCTATTTTATTCCATCCTCCCCATCTTTAAGAAAATAAAAAATCAAAGAATTGAGTTGTCCTTTGCGTTCCTCAGATGAGCAAGCCATTTATCAAGTTTGGGCAGAGTTGTGGTCAGCCAGAGAAAAAAAAATTCAAACAAAACACACAAAACTTGACAGCGCCCTTAGCAGTTCTTGAACAAAACCATACTACTGACACCTATACTCTCTAGGTTTGGAGAGCTGGATATAGTTATTCATATGAGAGAACATAAAGTTAACAGTTGACAATTTATTGCCTCACACAGGTAAATTTTTGGCAGTGTATGAAACATAAAAATTACGAAAAATGGAGCTCTTTCATGAAAAACAAAATAAAAAAAGTTTAAATAAAAGTGTCCCTCCTTCGTTATTAGGATGCAAGAGTTCAACTCTGTTCTGTGGTGTACGTGTAATGTTCTGAGATGTTCAGTTCACTACCTGGGTAGATTTGTGTGTTATTTTCTTATCTATGTCAATGAGTGAAGTGAGATGATCTCTGGGGGTCTTCGGAATGGATCCCACGGCTGGCCACACCGTGCACCGTTCCATCCAAGTCGCTCGTCCTTCCTGGCTCGCCACCAAACCTCCACAGGCTCGGAATCTGAATCAGTTCCTAATCCGGCAATAAAAAAAACAATCTACACGTAGAGTGCAGAAAACATATCCATTACTCTCTCAATCACATGACATCATTCTACTTTCACTTTTCACTCTAAATATCTTCCATATCTATACCCAAATGCAGGATATACAGTATTCAAATCAATTTAAATGAGTCTGTATACATTTACAGTACAGTATAAGTATTTTAACCATGACAATTATTCACCATGAACTTATATTTTAAAGTAAATGCACTTATTTATCTTTTTAACTGCAGCATACATCTCTTTTTAACCGTAAATGAACAGTATTAAGCCACTCTTTTTAACCAACATAAATATTTAAACAACTTCAGTGCAATAAAACACATTATGTACATCTCAGTTTTCAGAAAATATATCAAAACAATTATGCATTATGTGCTGTCTTTATTTCTCTCGTAAATGTCAGTAGCAACACGTTAGCTTACCCAGCTAGACCGTTAACACTCACTTCACATATTACAGCGCTAGTATCACTCGCGGCTAGCGTAAGCTTCGTGCTAACTTAGTTAGCGATCTTTTCAAAGTCCGTTTTCACGGTTCACAATGATACAGAGAATACCACGGTGGGTTCAAACATTAGGACACATTCCTATAACTCCGATTGGTTTAATAAAAGTATCTCAATGAAAGGCATTTTCACATAACAACAACGAGGCCTAGCCTCTTAACATGTAGCAGCCATGCTTACCGGAGTCCAACAGAGGGCATACACGGTTGAAGCAGCTCCTCTCTCGCTCTCTCAATAACTCACAAGGCTCTCTCCTAATAAACAAGAGACTTATCAATACACTACGCGGGGATTAATCATTAATTTATGAGGTTTACATCATGTTTCATACCCAAATTCGTCAGCTCACTCAACGAGCGGCTCTCTCGGTCAGTGTCTCGGTGTCTCAGAACGAGCGCGCATGCTGCGTGGCCGTGACAAAGACTACAGGGCTGTTGCACCACCATATGGTGGGCATGGTAAACTCTCCTAAATTACATAAATGGGTTTAGTACCCATGTGGGTTACATATTGATATATGTTGACAATGTGCCATTGATTGTTTATTTATGTTTCATCAAATTTCTAAACCTGAAAGCGTGAAAATGTATACGAGTCTATTTCCTCTTTCAATGTATGAACATTTATGTGTGCATGATAATTACTTAGGAATAATTCATGGCATTTCAAGTCAATTCTCCCTCCGATTAAGGGGAAATGAGATGCAGACCCACTTTGTCGCGAGGGCTAATATGTTTCGACCTTTTCATGAAAAGCTTGCTTACCGCAAGACTGTTGGTTCTATTTTCGTAAATAGAGCTGCCTTTATTAATGTTGTGTATTATCACCAATAATTTTTGATTTTTATTACTTTGGACTGCTACCATAAATTGATTAATGGTTGTCTTTACTACCTGTGTTGACACACTTTTGCAATATGGGACACCAGGCGAGAGAGTTTCCAAAAATTCCCACATCATACTTTTAATTACCAATTTGAGGCTGATATAAAAGTTTTTCTCCACTGGCAGCTTGTGCACACATCGGATCCTCTGTGATGTCAATGTGGCAGAAGTATGCAAGGGGGTTAATTATAAACTTCATCAGTGCTTGAACAAGTCTTTGAAAAGGTTTTGGGACCTTTGCAGCAGGGTACTTTGTAGCATTTGCTAATGACCCCTCATCTACATGCTGGCATCTCTGTGATCGCATGTGAAGTGATAACAAGGGGCTGATCTGCACACTGCACTGTGTCACGTGTTTTTATTAATATAGCAAAGTCCCCCAACAAACAACT
Source organism: Seriola aureovittata (assembly GCF_021018895.1). Classification (NCBI taxonomy): domain Eukaryota; kingdom Metazoa; phylum Chordata; class Actinopteri; order Carangiformes; family Carangidae; genus Seriola; species Seriola aureovittata. Next base: position 19,941,194 of record NC_079374.1, read on the forward strand.
GGGGATTTACAAACAGCTTCACTGCGTCTCTGGGGAGGTCATTACAGTGGGGATGAGCAGCGTCCCCTTTCACTGTATAGTACATCCATTGACAGAGGAGCAGAGGAAAGTGAGGACAGAAGTGTGTAGAGAATGAGCCAGAGCCCAGGGAGGGATATGGCCATAATTGGAGACACACAAAGCAACACTGAGTGAATTGGGGACATGAAAAGAGGTATAAGGTTGGATGATGGAACAATCAAAAAGACTTACAACCAGAATAAATGTATCTACTTATATGAGCTGTTAATGTAAGTAGAAGTGATGCCCTTGACCCAAACATTCAAGAAGCACTTTCTGACCACAAAGACCATAATAGATTATTTACTGTTGTACTGCTGCTTCATTTTCATATGCTGTAGATTTCAGTGAGTTCAAGTTGTTTTAATACAGTTCTTGTGTATACTTATCCTTCACAATAATATTTCACCACTGTGTTATTGTCTGTGTTCGACCTACTGATCTACCAGTTGATCAGTTGAACAGGATCTGGTCTAAAGGTTCTGCATCTGTCGCTGTGAATATTAACTCTGCCTCTTTCACTTACATTGAAGCGTACAGTGTGTGTGGACAACTTCAGGAAATGTATTTCCGGTTCAGCCTTTGGTTGAATCTTGTAGAACGGCAGATCAAACCTTGCATTTGTTGCAATTTGACTTGCAATAGAGTGAATCTCAGCGTTGAAGGCATTTAAAAGAGAGTGCGAGTTACCTTTGGTAATGAATATTTTATTTTTAATATGAAGTTTCTGTAATACGTTTAAAGGCTCTGCAGTGATTTATAATTCTGATAATATACCTGTCCACCAGGAATGTGCTCTTGCCTCTATTTGATTTGTTTTGCCAGATGTTATGTTGGTGCAAAAACTGGTTCAACTTTTTAGCCAGATCACCCTGTGCCTTTGTTTTTTGCCTGAGCCTGTTGCGACAGGATCCCTGCTGTGCCATTGTACTGGTCTCATTGAGATGAATGAAAAGGTTGTGTTGTTTTCATGTGTGAAAAGTCGGTCTCAACTCAGCCAAATGCTTGCATATTTCTGCTGATGCTTGTTGTCCTCTGTAGTCTGTAAAATTGACCATGCCGGTTCCGACTGTGCCTGAAGAGTCAGCTGCAATGACCTGTTCATTTGAAAATGAATCTGATATGAGACATCACTGACATTTTTCTCCAAATTAACTGTGGTATACTGGTTTCATTTCCTACTGTTGTTTGCATATTGAATATCTAATGAGAAGTATGCTTTGAACTTGGAAGTCTCAGTGTCACTCCCATTTAATCTTTGTCATTTTTCAGTGTATTATTCCAAAGATAATCCTACACCAGTTTTATTAATTTGCATGTGATAATTGGTTTGGAACAGTGAATGCAGTAGGTAATTGCCAGTAACCAAGCATTCAGACTCATCATCATCTGAGACACAGACAAATAAACTGCTTGTGAAGTCGTCTGATGTGACTCAAGGTGAGCTTTCCACTTCACAGTTTGAGTATAATGCCTATATGTGAGGAGATACAGCCACAATCCTATCTGTATGTGTCAGATGCAGATTCCCTGTTGAGACCTTAATTGTATCTCTCACAAATCCCATCGCTTGTCACGGGACCGCTGGACGCGGGACACTTTATTTCATTAGACAGTTTCTTTTCTAGTTTGGGTATACACAATTTAGTTAACATCCAGTTTTGTTGTGAATAATTACTTGTTCTTTGTTCTCCTCCTGAGTTCCTCTGGCAAAAGGCCAGAAGTGGGGGAAAGGGAGCATTTTATGGACTGCCCACAGGAAGTGGGAAGCAGCCATCTTGAAGATGGGAAAAGGGGAAGGCTGAATCACCAGAGCATAAAGTTCTTTGTTTGATTTGTGAATGGACTATTTATTTTGAAATATTATTTAATTTTTGCTAGATAGGCTTCAGTTAACTTGTTATGTTTAGATATTTGACAGTGATTTGATAGGTTAATTGTTAGTTACTGTTCCCCTTTTTGGTTTGTGTTGGACTAGTCCATGTGTATATATAACCCGGTTTCATTTGATAGAGAGGTCAGTTTTGATTGTGTTGCTTTAGGTTGAAGCCTTAGTTTCATTATTGTTTATTTGACCTCAGATCTTTGGGCCCAACTTTTGTTCTTTTTCCAGTTATTTGATAATTACTTTGTAACTTTTTTGGTATACTTTAATTAAATATTTTCCTTTTTACAACGGTGTCCTTTGTCTAACTGCTTGGTCCGTGACAGCCAAAATGCTTTAACAGTGTTAGGTGAAATGGAATATCTGACTTCAGCTTTTTTTAGAAATCATATTTTGTTATTTTATTGTGGAACATAAAATAAATAAACAAATAACTGGGTTGTGTCTGGTTGATATCTGATCATTGTGAGAAAGTTCTTCAGCTCTTTTGTTGACTGTCAGAGACACTTTTTTTTTTTTTTTTTTTAAAGGAGAGGAGTAGAGAGTTTCTATTATTTCTTTGAGTCTGTTCTTACAAACCTGTGATTCATCTTGTTGCTTCTTGGTTTGGTTCAAAGCTATGTCTAAGGAAATTTATTTCTGTTGTCAGGGTTTCTGTAAAAGTGGACTGGACCTTAGTGACCTTTTTCATCTTGTTTACGACTTCATCTTTTTAGGTATTATGGGACCTGTTGTAATGGACATGAAAGTTGTTCCGTTTGTATTCTCTGGTGTGACCTCTTACTATCTGAAGTGAAGTGAAACCATTAGAGAATGAAGTCAAAACTGTGGTCCACTCTGGTCATGTTGTAAGCTACTCTACAGCCTTTTTATAATTCCATATTTACTTTCTTTTTCTTTCTTTTTCTTTGTCTCATTTTACCTACTACTCCCAAACAGGAGAGTGTGGTTATGGTGACTTTTTAAAAGCAAGTGGACTCGCTGGCCCTTGACCCTGACTCTAACTTAATACTTTTAAATCTTCTGTACTGCCATCACTGGGCAGACCTGTCCCTGCAGGAGCGTGGTTGTCAGGGAGGCTCACCTGGCCTGGCTGCACTATATAAACTGGTGGTAGTCAGACAGTTATACAATAATTCCCCCTTTTCACTTATGTAAACAAACTTATTTTTTAGTTACAGCTTGTGTGTGGTCTCTCTTCCTTTGACCAGCCCAGAGCTGGGTTGTGACACTACATTGTCGAGAGGAGCTTGTACGGTTTATTGCCAGCACCCAGTCTTGGCCCCCAGGCAGATGGATCAGTCCTACATCTAGTTCCTCGCTATCGCCACTGCTTTATCCAAAAATTATCAGGAAAAAAAAAAAAAGCCAAAAACATATTGTTTCTCCAGTGTCAACATCAAAGATGTAAGATAAGAAGTCCCTCTGGTTCTGTTAAACCATCTGGATGTTGATGCAGTCATTGGGATATTCCCATACAACAGTTGGAGCTGTTAAAACAGGACTTTATGCTTCTGTTGCAGCACTATAAAGTTAACAAATGTAACATTTCACTTCCATCTTGTGTGTGTGCTACAGAGCACACACACAAGATGGAAGCAAGTGTTAACTACATTAATTATTTTATCTGTTTTTGGACTAAACACTGTTTCAAAATTTTTACACTTCCCTCAGTAGAGCTAAAATTATGAACACTGTAGTCATTAGTCTGCTCCTTGTACTTACTTCCTGTACTCATGTATGGGGACTTCAGCTGTACTGATTCTCTAAACTAAACTGAATGTGAAGGTTCCCCCAGCTTTTTTATTTATCAGTTTGTTTTCACATCTTCATCTTCATGCTATGAAGAATGGGCGCTATTCATGACTTGCTGATCATTATTTAAGACCATAACTTGCTTGAATATGACTGCCTTACATTTGTCAGAATGTTGCAGACAGACTTTTCATTTTTACTTTTTCTTAGATTAGGTTTTGGCATTTTCTGTCTTTATTAAACAGTTGGCAGTAAAGAGGGAGACAGGAAACAAGGGAAGAGAGGGGAAATTGCATGCAACAAAGGTCTGCAATAGATATACTGGTTGGAAAGGCCAACATGGAAAAAAGTAACTATCTCTTCATGCTCCAGTTAGATGGTAAAGCAGTATAGATAGATGTGAAAGATGGCTGAACATACAATGGTACTGTTTTATTAACTATATGTGTTCATGCACAACTTGAATTGGCTCATAGACTTTGTTCACTTGCAAAATCTTGTTCTGATGTTCTTATCTAACCTCAATTATCTGTTCTTAACCTTATTCAAGTGCTTTGAGTTGCCTAAACACAACTTGAAAAAAGCATGGTTCAACTGCCAGAAGTGCATGCTGAAGATCATTGAGAGTTAATGTTGTGAAGAGATGCTCGAGATAAACATTTTGCCAAGCCAGCTTCTAATTTGCTGATAAGTCACATGATTACAAATGCTGTTATGTTGATAAAAATAACCAGGCATATCCACCAAAACACTTTGGCCAATGAAATAAGTTGTATATGAATGCAGTTCATTCAAAGCAGTGCTACTTATGGAGATGTAGACACCACTAGAACTCAAATTAGATTTTTCATGTTATCTTTATGGATTTCTCACCCAAACCATGCTGAGAAAGAGAGGGGGAAAGAGAGAGGCCAGAGAATCTACTGTTGACGTAGTTCTTAAGTAGAGTTAGTCGTTGTGATGGTTTGCACCACCAAATGCAAGCCAGGTGTTATTCGTAGTACTTTGTTTTAGTGCCTCTGGTTCTGGTTAATGTTCATGTTTCATTTTGTTGTTTTCCTTTTCTTTCATACAATGCCCTTGACAGACTTTTCTCTTCTAAATTTGAAATAGTCATAGACATTTCTTCCATTTTTTGTACATTATCATGCTATTCTCTACAGGTAACAACATTTGGTCATTTGGGGAAAAAAACATTATAGAAGCAAGAGAAAGATTCAGCGTAGGTTTGCAAATATCCCATCACTGAGAGGAAGTAAATAACATGAGGTTTCAGAGAGGGAGAAAATGATCTGGTACATCAACAGCCAAAGATGGTCATTTTGTTTTCAATTGGGAAATACATGCAATGGCTTTCTTGCTGAGAGCAAAGAGAAGATTGATATGACTCTCATCCAGTATCTGTGCAGTAACTATGGTGACAGACCCAGGCTGTGATTGGCTTAGCTTAGAATAAAGACTATGCTCTGTCTAAAACTTTGAAATAACCCTACCAACATCTCCTAAGATCACATTATCAATATTGTCTTATTTGTTGGATTTGTACTCAAACAGAAGAGTAAAAACTTCAAGTTTGATGTTTTGCCATTTATTTATTTCCTCTCATGACTCTAGCAATGAATCTTCACTATGGAAAGAAATGAGTCTCAATAATGCTGAGAAAGGCATGTTACTTAAATAAATAAAACAAGATTCACAAACATGTATGCAACAATTTGTGGGTAATATATGGTGTTCACAAATGCATTGTCCAATCCATATATATGAGTGTGTGTGTGTGTGTGTGTGTGTGTGTGTATACAGTACATACAGCTATATACATCTATATATATATATATATATATATATATATATATATATATACATATATATAGATGTATGTATATAAATATGTCTGGTTACATTTGTCTGAGTTGTGCTGCATATAATACATATATACTACGGCTAGCTACAGCTAGGTGGTGAACTTGAATCTCCTGCTGGGACAACAGCCAGACGGTTACACTAGGCTAAAAGTGCATTATGCCCAGACAAGTGAGCCATGGTGGGAAATCCAGGTGGATCATCCTCTGCAGTGCATCAAAACGTGCATTAGTATATCAATGCTCCTTCTAAAGCTCTTTCCCCCCAAATTCGCGGACACGTTACCAAAGCAACGACATATGGCAGAACACAGGAACACAGAGTGTTGTATGGCATGGAAGTGGATATTCTCTCTCCTAGCTGAATCAAAACAAAACTTATAATATGTCACTAGGGCTGGGTGATAAAACAAAAGCAATAATTATCGCAAAATTATTTTCCTCTCTAGAAACATAATAAATGTTCGATATAATTAATGCTTATTGCACGCCCACAAATAATTCACGAACGGCCTATCATGTCGCAGAAATAGAGGTCTGCATTGCGCAAGCGTGATATTATTTACAGATGCACGCAGTGGCTGATGGGTTTGAAGTTGGAGCGGAGTAAGACAGGCCACTCAACTTCTGTAGTTTGGAGATGTTTTGACAATTTATAGTCCAACAAAAAACAGAGCAATGTGCACTGCACACTATGCCTGAGACACGTTCCATCAACACCACAAACCTGTTTCATCATTTGAAACAATATCACCAGTTAGAACACGCAGAAAGTAAGAAATTACAGGCCCAAACGAGTATTAGTGGACCCTTGATGAGAGTCAGGCCAGCACCCAGTGCAAATCTTCTTTGTCTATTTTTTTTCTTTTATTTTGCAGTCTGAGCCATGTTACATGTGTGCTGTATCACACTGCAGAACTTAAAAAGGACTGAAAAGGATTTTGGTTTCAATCATGCATATTTTATCATATCTTGAATGTTTGTACCTCAGAGTTTTTAAATGTTCTGCTGTTTGGCAAGTGTTTGTCATGTTCTGACAAAATAGAACAGTTTAAACCTTAAAGAAATAACGATGTGGCATTTATCATGATAAATATCGATATCAACTGATATGGAAATTTTTATCATGATAACAGTTTTGGCCACATCGCCCAGCCCTACATGTCACCAAACAAATGCCAAGAACACAAACACAGAATCCCAAATTTTCCAGAGTAGAAACTACAGGGAGTTAGCTGTTTAGATAGTTTTTACAAAACTACAGTGACAGAGGAGAGGAGAGTGGCTAATCTAACAAGAAAGGGTAATGTTACCTGGGATATATTCTTTTAATTATGCACCAATCCAAATAAATCAGTGTTAGCAAACTCACACATTGTACGGAAATGATACAGAACAAACGGGACAGCAAATTGTCACTCCGGTTTCCCATGGCCAGTACTCAAGCTGCCGACGATACTCACAGCTCTCCTGCTACTATTGCTAACATCACACCACCAGCATATCTTGACAAACTAGGAACTTAAGTTGAATGTCTGTGGAAAGTTAATTCTACCAACACTGAAAGAAACAGAGGTAACTGCTTGTTATCTAACGAGTCGGGATTAGCTATAACAAACATTAGCAAACAGAACAAAACAATACTGGCTCTGTGAAACATAGCAAAGCTAATGTTACCCACATGGTTTTGATCATAGCACTTTTTAAAATTTTGTTCTTCTGACCTTCTCTTTGGCAGTTATTTGGCCATCTCTCCTTCCTGAAAATGCAGTTGCATTGTGGAGTATATGCCGTTGTCAACGGTAGCTTGCCTTGATGTGGCCACTGCTCTCTTTACCAGTCCCTCGTCTGCTGTCTCAATCAATCCCCTTCAAAACTCCACACAGTCGTCCCCTAGAAATCCGCTATCCATTACCATGTTTTTCGTTCACTATCACAGGCCTCTTTACCCCATCGCTGCTCTTTTTTTCCTCTTCTTACCATTGTCTGGCAATGCAACTAATACAAAAACAAATTCAAATAGGGAAAATATATGGAACAAGAATTGCTGCAGTGCTTCGAATTGGATAAGCAGCAACATTCTGGATACTTGCATTTGCCCAATAAGGCTTTTGTACCCAATCTTGTACAAAAGCCAATTTTGTACACATATTTAATAAGTAATAGTCATTTTCAGGTCAGAAACTAAACGTTTAGATTTCAAATATTCGGTCAGTTTATCCAGGTAATGGCTGCATGGAAATTTGCTCCAACATTGTATTCAGAGATACGAGGAGCTCCTGCCTAGTGAGAATGGCCAGTCATCATAGCAGCTTGCAGTCTGCTGGTCAACATCCGTCATCCCAGGGAGAACAGTCTTGTCTCATTAAGCCTTTTGGTAATTTACTGCTGGCTCTGTTGTCCATAGCATTTTGAAAAGTCTTTTTGGAAGATAAAATTTAGTCTGAATATATATTTTTTTGAGAGTTTAACAACTGCACTGTCTTTATGTACAGATATACAAACACATTTCGAAAAAGGTAAATGAGCAGAGGCTGTGCAGGTTATATTACATTAAATAATAATAATAATACATGTATATATATATATACTCACCTCCCACTTTTTTAGGTACACCTTGCTAGTACCGGGTTGGACCCTCTTTTGCCTTCAGAACTGCCTTAATTCTTTGTGGCATAGATTCAACAACGTGCTGGAAACATTCCTCAGAAGTTTTGGTACTGGATTGAGATCTAGTGACTGTGGAGGCCATTTGAATACAGTAAACTAATTGTCATGTTCAAGAAACCAGTTTGAGATGATTTGAGCTTTGTGACATGGTGCGTTATCCTGCTGGAAGTGGCCATCAGAAGATGAGTAAACTGTGGTCTCAAAGGGATAGACATGGTCAGCAACAATACTGGTAGGCTGTGGTATTTAAACGATGCTCAGTTGGTATGAAGGGGCCCAAAGTGTGCCAAGAAAATATCCCCCACACCATCACACCACCACCAGCCTGACCTGTTGATACAAGGCAGGATGGATCCATGCTTTCATGTTGTTTATGCCGAATTCTGACCCTACCATCCGAATGTTGCAGCAGAAATTGAGACTCATCAGACCAGGCAACGTTTTTCCAATCTTCTATTGTCCATTTTAGTGAGCCCGTTTGAATAGTAGCCTCAGTTTCCTGTCCTTAGCTGACAGGAGTGGCAGCCGGTGTGGTCTTCTGCTGCTGTAGCCCATCTGCTTCAAGGTTTGACGTGTTGTGCGTTCAGAGATGCTTTTGTGCATTCCTCGGTTGTAACAAGTGGTTATTTGAGTTACTGTTGCCTTTCTATCAGCTCGAACCAGTCTGGCCATTCCCGTGTGACCTCTGGCATCAACAAGGCATTTTTCGCCAAAAGAAATGCTGCTCACTGGATATTTTCTCACCAGTCTCTGTAAACCTGAGAGATGGCTGTGCATGAAAATCCCACTACATCAGCAGTTTCTGAAATTCTCAGACCAGCCCGTCTGGCACCAACAACCATGCCACATTCAAAGTCACTTAAATCACCTTTCTTCCCCAATCTAATGCTCGGTTTGAACTTCAGAAGATCATCTTGACCATGTCTACATGCCTAAAGATATGCCTATTAGGTATTTGCTTTGATAAGCAGTTGAATAGATGTACCTAATAAAGGGACTGGTGAGTGTATATACAGTATATTACAGATTGGATAACAGTTTTATCTTTCCCCCACTAACTCTCACTTTGATTTTTTTGTGAAAGGATTTTTAAGTGGAGAACATTTTGTAACAGTATGGACAGTACAATGTTGAAGTGCAATCACCAGAGCCCAGTTGAGCTGTTTAGTCCACATGCCAGAGGAGGGGAGGACTATCTGCAATTTGAACAGCAGTGTCCTAGTAACATCAAAAGCTCAGCAGGGACTGGTAAACAGACGTTTTCAGGAAAAAGAAACCTGAATGACAGTGACAGTAGTACAAGATACACCTTTTATTTAATATGTAAAAGGATATACAATAAAAATAATATAGATTGCACTCTATTAATTATCATCTATAGGCAATATACAGTGGAAACCTCTTGATCATATCGGTCCAGGTCAAACTGATCTCTAAGCAAATGATCATTGTCTTTATTCCTCATGCAGATTGCCATCTAATTGACATTTGTATATTCATAACATGATTATAAAGCAGTGAAACGGACAGCTTTGCTGTTTACTGATTTAAAGATAAAACAACATAAACTGTGGCGCACTCTTGCTCCAGGCCCAGTCTGAATGGTCAGGGTGAAAACATTACACTCCCCTCGCATGACATACCTGCTGCCGTGAGAGAGTGGGGACGTTAATTACGCACTGTAACAGTCCCAAAACAGGAGCAGAGCAGGACTGGGAGAGAAAAATACCTCACTGAGTCACGGCAGTGAACACACACACACAGTGAACTCATGTTGTGAGAGCTTGCAGGGATGGTTGTTACCTGTGGTTACCTTGTACGAACAAGTTAGAAGAGAGTCTCAGCATATGACAGCTTGTAGTGGTAGGCTATTGCAGTTTTATTTTTTAAGTCTCCATATGTTGTCATGTATGAAAAGACCCAAAATGAACACTGAAATCAGACTACTTAATTACTATAAGGAAATTATTTAAACAGCATTTGTATAGGAATCACTCTGCCCCAAGCATTTTATGCCTCTGCGCCAGCGACAGCAGGAAGTTTCCACTGTATCTAAAGAAGATGTGGTGATATACAGTATATGTACATTTCACGCGGTATATGTTGCCGCTTATCCGAGTCGAGCCCATCACTCCCTCTAGCATCCCAGAGCACTTCCATTGTAGCAATTATTATAATATGTTTTCCCTATCTGTATGTGTTTTTGTATTTGTAGCATTTCTGGATTTGGAGCATGTTTCCCCTTAATGTTTATAAGCTCAGTCTTATTTGTGTTTTTTTTCGTCACGGGTCACCAGAGGTCAGAAGCTGCATGTCGCGTAATTTGCATTAGTCACCATCAATGAGACTGATTTGTCCCCATAAACTGCTGTGACATAGTGACAGCATGTTAGTCCTTTAAGTTAATGAGATACAATGTGCTACCAACATTTTCAAAGTGTTAGTAGGCATATTTTTTAATTTTGGACATGAGCCAGACTAGCTGTTCCCAGTCTTTATGCTAAGCTAAGCTAATAGCCTGCTGCTTCTAGCATTATATGAAATAAACAGACAATAGATTGGCATTAATCTTCCCATGTGACTCTTTATAAGAATGGGAATAAGACCAAAATATCAAACTGTTCATTTCAAACCATGATTTATATGTGTTGCTACTGTGACTTGGTATGGGGCCACTGGTAAAGAGGTTATTCTCACCAGCTACACGTTTGACCTCAAGTGTCCACTTTGACGCTTGAAGTGTAATTATAGCCTGGCAGTTTGAGAAATTTCTCCAACAGATGCTGGTGAAACATGGAGCCTCAGTGGAGTTTAGGCCAGTTACTTATGAATGTGACAAATTACCTTTTGAGACATCTTGGTCCCTACACACTGCTCAGCACACACGGAGGCAGCAGGTCGATACAAGACACACAGAGGTGGTGCTGGCCATGACCTTGCTGTTTCTGCTTAATGGTCATTTCAAAGGTCATGAGGCAAAAATTGTGACACCTCAAAGGTCAAGTTGTATCAAAGTGAGTATGATACAACTTATTCATGCAAACAGTTCTCAAAAAAAAAATTATTTCACACTATTGTTGATGGTTGACCTTAAGTTTGAACCTAGGAGACCACATCTGGACACCTAGCACTATGAAATCACTGGAATGATGTTACTTATTCTCATTCTCTATTCTAAGGCCCAGAGTACATAAGTCAAACTACTATAGATTTCTAGCCAAATGCTATTAGACCCAATAAAAGTGAGGTGCAGTATAATGCAATATTTTTTCCGCTCCACCAACATCGATATCACAATACAACACCATCTCAGAAAATGTCAGCAACCACCAAAATGACCTTAAAGTTGAATAAACACATCTTTAATAGCGTGTGTCCATATAGTGTTCATTTCTGGCAGAAAAGTGCTGGCAGGGTACTGGGGAGCGCCTCCTCTCAGCCCTTCATCAAAAAAGCACTACGAGTAGGTTTTGTAGGTTCAGGATAGACAGAAACAACCAAAGCATCCGTTTTCCTCGTTACCAGGGTGACGAGGTACAGTGATGACACCAGCACCTTTCTGAAAAGTTCAGATTTTCAACTGGAAGCGCTCCAAGCGGCCGCACTGATAAGGTGGAGTGCTCTGAAAAATGACAGCAGCCGCTCTCTCTTCTTTGGGAACCGACACAATTGACTGCTTAGTTAGCGTTGTTAGTGTTGTCAGCCATCACACCCCATAGGGATCAATTATTTGCTCAGTTTGCATAATGTGGTGTATATGCATCACCATGGGTCTTGAAGGTTAAGCACATACTGGATGACTGGGTTTCTTATCTCTGGCTCACACAAAAAATGTACCAGCAGTAACTGGTTGAAACAAACTGTTGAACAGAAGATATTATGTGATATTTATGTAGAATTTAAACAAGAGCTTCAACTGGAAAAGTATCTGATGTGTGAAAACCAAAGGTAGAGAGAGGCCGTCTGTAATTTTATGGTGACACCAGAATTGCTAAAGTCATTGGTAGATATAAAGGTTTGGATAGAAACCAGAGGATCCAAAATCTTTGTAACGGCAATCACTTAGGAAATGAGTATCATGTTTTGTTTGAAAGTAAGATTGAAAACATAATGAAATATAGAGCAAGGTTATCTGCCAAACTATTAATTTAGAAATAAAAAACCACTATATGGACACATGCCCTAAAACAATTTCACCACATCTCAACTGAGCATAAATGGGCTGCTGTGTTATGTTGCATGAGTCTTAGTTAGGTGCACCTAATGAACTACAAACTGCGTGTGAAATGACCATTGAGTTTTTAAAAAATCTTGTGATTTGAGGTTAAATGATTTTTGGCTGATTGTATTGAAGCATAATAGAAAATCATTATTTCTACATCAAGAACAAAACCACTGGTATTTGCTTGTATAACTGAGACAGCAGTATGAGTTGGTATAAGCCTTTTGAATCTTTGTATATGTGCAGTTCGCTTTAGCCAGGGGCTAATGTAGATGTAACGTAGTGTTAAGTAGCCCGTATTTGCTGTGGATAAGTGCCAGCATGTGTGTCTGTTATCAAAGCCAGATCTTCAAAGAATAAAGACAGAACACCATATCCCAGAGGCTCAGTGTCAGTTCTCTCAGACCGCATCAACCCATATGAAAATACTTTACAATAATATCATATTTGTCTTGTCTTGTTAGCAGAAAAAAGAAAAATCACAAAAACAAAGAAAAAGAAATACTACCATTAATATGATGAAATACTCCAAGGATTCCAGTGCTGCTAAAGGGTGAAGGAGGAAAAGAGGTCCACCAGAGATGTGATATGGCAACGCATGACATAAATGTCAAACAATTTCTTGTGTAGTATCTCCAGTGGCAATCGTGTATATTTTTAGGTGCAAGTGGCACCTTTTTTTCTTGGCATCATTCCTTTTGCACATCTTATCAACCGGGTTGCCAGCCTTCATAAATTCTTACTTTAACATATCTCCTGAGAAGTTGCTCATGCTGTTTGATTGACACACTAAAATAAACGGCAAAAGCTCTGTGGCAGGACTGTCAACTTTTATGTTAATGGTACCTCTTATGCTCTACTTACTGTAGACATCAAGTGAAGCGAAGCAAAGTCCCAACAACATGATTTAAAGCTTCAGAGGAACAGAACAATTTTCCTGGCTCTTAATCACTGAAGCAAACAAGGAGTCGTAGGTATGAACCTTCACACATTGTGTTGTGTGTTTTTTATTATCTTTTTCTGAAGGGGTGTGTTAGGCCAGGATCCATTGCAGCCAAATCCTGCTTTAAAGCCTATGTAATTATGCCAAAAATGCCAAACAATGCAGTGGTGTTAAGCGGTCTTAATGAGTCCTAAAACATGCCAAGCATGTCAATAAGTTGTCACATTTTTTGGCTGCTGGTATTTCCTTTTAAATGTTGTTATGGCCAGTGCTCACTGTACTCATCATGTGATCGCTGAATGAGAACAAAGAAAACAGAGCTCAAGCCTTCCCTCCTACATGTACAGCCTGGGGTTGTACAGCTGGGCCTCTACACGAATCATGAAATGCAGTCCTGGAATTTGCAATCCACGACTGACGACGGAACATGCACAGCTATAAATATTCTGTCTCCTTGTAATTAAGCTTTGATCTTGTTAACAATCAGAAAAGATATGTGCCATTTTATGTACATCTCACCACTTTCTCCATGTAACTGAGAAGAGGTGACCTCTCCAGGGGAGCATAGAGAGAAAGAGTGGATCTTATTTTTTCTTTCCATTTCCTGCATGACTGGATCTGAGTGTAGGCTTTGGTCTGCTTTTGTCTCCTCTCCGCTGTTTCTCTCATCTGTTCTCTGCCTTACGCTTGACATTTCTTCTCCATATAGGTCAGTCTCCATAGGAGGTAAGGAGGAAAAAAAGAAAAGACACCAGGGCAACAATGAGAAACAACCATTTAGGCAACCTGTGATGTTACCTGCCGGCAAGGAAAAGGTGCTAATTGGCTCTACTGAGAAGACAATCTATGCCTCATTTTATTTGCTCTCTGTCACAAGGCCCTGTGTTAGTTAATTAGGAAATGAAGGATCATGTTTTTGTCTATTGAAGAAAAAAGAAATGAAAGACAGAAACACACAGAGGCTTCTTGATTACACAGAGGTATCTTTTAATAGAATAGGAACTGAGACGCAGACCAGATCAAATGTGATTAGCAGCATGTTCTATGAGAACTGGCAAGTGAAGAAAAATACCTGTTTTGGAACTAATTGAAGGAGGCTTCATGAATTTTAAGTGTCTGCATGAAAAAAAATTACAACAGACAGAGAGGAAGAGTGTGGAGATCAGATCAGTTCTACACCCTCTCAATCATTCAGCTGTGAAGTCAAACACCAGCGCCTAGAGATAGAGTCATTTGTAAGATAAATAAAGCTAGATGCAGCAGTCTGCCCTCCTGAACCAGACAAAGGAAGAGTAGCTGGGCTTCTCTCTCTGTCATCTGTAGCAGGGCCGAAGCTCAGCCTAGAAACTATCAGGAAGATGATGTGTCTCCAGAGACAAAGACGCCTGGGGAAAGAGGCAGCTCTTAATCATCTGAGACCCACTTCTCTGGCATTTCTCTCATTGTTACGGGACACTTATGCACACATACCGCATCTCCTTATAATGCTATTTGCATACTTGCAAATCCTTACAAAATGCAATTCTGTGCTCTCATTTGTTTTGGACTTCAATGCAATGGCATCTCCAAATTGAGAGTGTTAGTTATTTCCTTTCAGGACTCTGCGCTGGCTGTTATTAGGCAGTATAATAGCTCTCTGAACAAGGCAAAGGCCTGTGTGGCTAATTAGAGACGTGGACTCAAACATGGCTCATCTCTTCAAATAGAGTCTGGCATGCTCGAGTGGAGAATGACAGAGGGAATCCATCTCCAGTCGTCTCCCCCCCTCCATTTAGTCTGTATGGGAGCAGCGGCAGCAGCCACTGTGGGCTATTTCAGCAGGGCTGCAGAGAGCAGCCAGGAGGATGATCATTTGTTACCAGTCAGTGGAGAGGCTCCAGACCACACTGAGACAGGAGGTGAGGTGGTATGACCTCAGGTAAATCTGACAGACGCCAACTGTGAGAGAAAAAAGATGTGATATGTGATCAACAAGGGCATGTGCAACATAACACCAAAATATGTGTATGCTTTCCTTAACATGCTCCTATCATACCTGTTGAGCTGTATGTGGTTCTTCACATCTCCTATGTGCTGGCCTGCGGTTATTATTAGTATGTGAGGTAATGCAAATAAATGGAATTACTGTACAGCTAACAACTAAAGTAGCTGGTGGGAAAAATGAGCTGGCTGCTGTTCTCAAACGTCACCTGGAGTGATGCAGCATTGGCTGTAAGATTTCAACTTGCCTTTTTCACAGCACACATCATGACAATCAATGAAAATCACTGGTGTGATACTAATAATTGATGATAGCTCTGTTCTGTTCAGTTGTCCCAGTGCCATGCAGAATACCAGGGCCCTGTACCTGAAGCAGTTAGTGCTACTGATTACACCTGTGCTTTTCCTTTTGTGACTCATCAAAACGTCTGTGAAGAAGACCCATTATTGTTATATTATATTCAATATTTAAATATATTCATATTTGCTGTATTATGGTCTTGTTGGCATTTTGTCTGCCATTAATCATTAGTATATCATGCTGAATCAACATAGTCACTTAATATGATTTAGGATAGTTATATATTGACAGTATTTACTTGAATTATAGTTACAATGTTATAATTATGGAAGCAAAGCAGATGGGTGTAAATTAAATGGTATAAGGCCATCAGCACCATCAACTATGTACAGTTTTACAGATTATTAGTTTTTACACCCTAATACATATACTACATACAGTATACAGTAGTACATGTTTTTACAAATTATAACCCAGTCAGGTTGGTTTTGAGCATTTCTTTTAATTTATTCCAACTCCGAGAAGATATTTGCTAGGAGCCTGTATTTTCAAATAGAGAATGAGCCGGGAAATAGCAGTCCATTCTCATTCATGTTTTGGTTTTCAGTATAATGGCCTATTGGGGGCAGTAAGCCACCAGAAACAGACCTCTATTCATTTGGAGAGAGGCAAGGATAAGTATAGGACAACCAATCTCTCTCTCTCTGACACACGCACACACACTTACATGAAGATCACTAGTATAAGAGAGAAAAAAAAATCAGCATTCATTGTCAGTTTAGCAACTCAATTACTAATGCCTGAGAGCCCCTCTCAAATGCTAACCTGTTAAGTAAACAATCAATGGGTAAATGTGGGAAGGGAAAAAGCTGCCCTCATTTTGCCTTGTTTTTGGAAAACAAGGGGATCCAATAAAGGCCCCAGACACAAGGTGGAACTGCAATTAATATTCCTGTGCTGAGAAGTGGGCTTGATTTTAGGCCAGTCACGAGGAACTGCTGGCGGCCCCTCTCTCCCTCTCTGCTTCACACAAGTCAGATAATTACCTATTTAGATTTCACCCTGACAGATTTTCTATTGCGAGTGAAGAAGAGCCTCAGCGTGCGAATGAGAGCAAGAGAGAGCACAGTGATAGATAGATAGATAGATTTCCCCTCGGGGAAAAATAGTGAATAGTCAAAGACAGTAATAAACTCAGAAAGAAAAAAACTTGGAAGAAATTAATATACCATTGTTAAACACGTGCAAGAAGTGACTGACTGTCTTCACAGTCATATTTTTATACAGGTAACTATGTAGCTGGGAAATTAAATTTTAAGCTTGCCAGCATTTTATAGGACATTTGTTTTGCTACTAAAAGATGACTAGCAGATGTACTTTGATGAGAGGAGAGCAAGCCAGAACAATTGGATATTGATGTCCTTTGGCTGATTCATCTAAATCAGTGGTAAAAGAGGGGACATTTGTTTTCAGTGGAGAGGGCTATTTATCAACAGTGATTGATATCCAGCAACACTGGATTGCCTCAGGCTGCACTCATCCATCCGGTGCCAATCACTGTGCTTTGCCAGAGAAATTTACACTGCCTATAGCACTGGAGTCTGGCTGCTGTAACAGTCCAGCACACATGGCTGGCTTCACCCTTATACAATCGTGATATATTTTTCAATTACAGAGGTGTAATTTATCGACATATATATTTAGAAATAGATTAATTGCAATTAATTGTGGCATATTGAAAAATCTATTTGCAATATGCCGTGCCAATTCTAAAAAATCATACATCCTTGTACAAAAGGCTAGTCGCTGTTTATTCCAGCATCAGTGCATGTGCTGTGAGGGCTGGGTGAGCTAAGACTGTTAATGAAGAAGAATTTATACAAATTTGTTGATAATTTTAATCAAACCCAAGTCACAGTCTTCCACTGCAAGAAAAGAATATGGTCACTTTGAATCACAAACAATGAAAATTTCTGTGCGGGCCGGGTTGGCTGCTGCCTGGCATTAAATAAGAAGGAAAGAGAAGAAAAGGGCTTTGTCTCTCCTTTTGAGATGCAGTCTGTGAGTCCTCTGTTCTCCTGTGGCTAGCTGGTCTGGTCCTTTTCGGTTTTGTTTCTTTTTCTCTTTTTGGAATACTTCCAGGTAAGTCTGAAATACCCTGTACATCTGCATAGACTTTGTCCTCTTGAACTCACCATTAGGTCAGACTATTTCTGTTTTATTAGTTTGGAAGCTCTTAGCTATTAGTTTTCTAATTTGACATCACATTTTCTTTTCTCCTACTGGTATTATACAAAAGAAAATAGAAATACTAAAAAAAAAAAATGTCATCTCACTTTCACAAGTAGGCAACCACGCACGGTTAATAAAAGCTTAAATGTCATCTCTTTAACTCCCTGCTCCATAAGTTTGATGTGTTGTCATATTGATCTTCATATGCAACTACTGTACATAGTAGCCAAACTGTAGATGCTAAGAAATACTGCGGTTTTTGACCAGGATATGTAAGAACAACAAGAAGACAATGGACAATATTATGTAAACACAGTTGGATGTGGACTTCAATTGAACCAAATGCAACTGTGCTTGTTATATTGATTAGAGCTCAGGATAAGAAGGGATTACATCTCCAAGGAAATCCTGAATTGATTTTAGCCTTCATTGTGAGTGTTGTTAATGACTGAAAAAGTTTGTCAGTAAAATAGAATTGAGGATGTTTACAATATGATTTGCTTTGACTTTCATTTTTGTTTGTTTTGTAATTTTTGAAAAAAAATATGTGTTTTTGATAGTAATATAGTACTCACACATAGGTATTTCTAAACATATATATATGAACTGGTATCACAGAAGAATGATGAGATGTGAGAATGTGAGCATATATGTTTAATCAACTTCCCATGTCAAAAGTTCCATCGGAAGACATTTGTTTGCAGTTTATATTACATTTACAGTAGAGGAACTTTGAAGAGGAAACCAATGTCTGCTAAAGAGCGTCAAATAGTTTTTTCAAACAAAAGTAAAACTTTTTTTGTGTTAATGAGTCAAACTGTGTCACAAACTTGAGCAAAATCGATGTGAACGAACACACAATCAAATTCTTAAAGCTGCATTAATCTATTTTGACCACAAAGGAACAGTAGAACTCCAAACCAAGCTGACAGATACAATGAACTGAATATTATCACTCCATACAATTGTTATCGATAATACGTGGGGAAACAATTGGCTTTTAGACCTATCCAGAACACACATAAAATGTTGCTGTCATGTTTCTCTGCCTTTTAGCTCTGTTTTGGTCTCCACAAGCTCCTGAGACATTTATCCTTTGGTCACTAGATGCCTGACCCCTTCATCAGTGAGTTAGTAACTTTGTCTGCTCTTTGGTGTTAGGCAGGTAGTGTACAGAAAGTTTTTCAGTTTTTCATTCCCTGAAAACAGTTTCCTGTGAGGCTAAATAACTCTATAGATAGAGGAGAGGAGACAGGAAATGATGAGAAAGGTAGGATAGCTCCCAAGCTGCACTCAGACTGGGATTGTTGAGATTATTTAGCCTATGTAAAGCCATTCTTATACCAATTTATAGTCATTTGATGCCATTATGGAGCAGTTCTTTGATCAACATTTTTTTTAAAATTTCATTCTCACAGGTGATGTGATCCACATTTCTGCTGTTAGCAGGAAATTCATGCAAATAGTGTGGTGCAAAGAACCCATACTATACCCTTGATGAACAGTTGGTGGTGGGAACGCAAAATGTTGTAATGTTCCAACTAAAGACAGGGAAGATGCTGAAAGCTATGTGTTGTAATAATGGATAAAAACAATGCAGGTTTAAAAAAAAAAGGGGAGTCCTGATGGCTTAGGGATTTAAGATGTCGAACATCCCTGGTTTGAGTCCTGCTGAGGATCTTTGCTGCATATCATCCCTCTACTCCTGTCCTCGACAATTTGGGCAATTTTCAAACGGTTAATTGCAGTCAATGTAAACTGCATAGTCAAACAAATGAGACTATGAATACATTTTCTATTAGCAAACCATTCACATATCAAAAGAATTGACATGCAATTAAGATGCAACAGAAAATATACATTATTTTGGAATAACGTAAGCTGGCAGCTGTTTAACAGCTCTGGTCATAACTGTATATATAAAGAAAAAGCACAATAGAAAAAAATAAACAATTACAAGAACTCTAACTCTGAATTCTCTTGCCTATGATTCCCTATGCCTGTGTCATTCCTTGTGAAGTACTTTTCAGTTGATTTTGTGTTATGGACACAGAACTGTTATATTGCAAAGGCTAACGATCCTCTGGGCCTCTGAGCTGGAGAGTTAGCCATGCCAACTGTTTAGGAGACTCTTACTGTTGTTTCCCATAGTGTAAGTGATTCATATGGGTTTCTTAATGCATAAATTCAAATTTTAACCCACCATGTTTGGATGAAGGATGTTCAGAAGCTACCTACAGAGCCTTCAGGTTGCAGAGGCGTTCGAGCCTCAAAAAAAAAAAAAAAAAAAAAGATAAATAAAGCTCACCGAGTGCCAGTGGAGTCGTACCATGACACTTCTCATATATGAATAGGCAGTTAGGCAGCAGCATTTTTAGGTGCAAGCAGCCAAAGCAATTACACAGAGCAGCAAGTGGGGGATGGGTGGCAGTCACGGTGATATGTGAGCACAGTAGACAACAACAGTTTCTGTTGTCCTCTACGTGCTCTCCACTCACTCTGAGAAAATACCTGCTGTAAAGTTGGACATAGCATTTTTATTAACCTTGAACAATGTGTTTACTCACACTGCGTATTTTAATTTGCCTTTGTCAATGGCCAGAGTCTGCAACTTTGATGCTCACACTGTGAGTGGATCACATACGCCATTGAACTTTGAAGTTTATTCAAACAAGATGCTTGTGTCCTCAACATGAGAGAATGATGAAGATTATGATTATGATAGGTCATTTATGGTTTTGTGTAAACTTCACACACATCGTGGACTCATAGTGGCAACTTGAAGCACCTCTGTGGAAGACATGCACAATGAATATTTCCAGTGTGCATCTGCTATGAAGCATAGAGTTTAGCAGCATTGGCTTTTGTTCCCTTTTTTGTTTTTTTCAAAAAGTGCAAACAACATTTATCCCCTGATAAAATGAGTCAGGCATTATCTGGGTAAAAAAACAAACAATGAGCAGGTAATTCTCTTTGCACTGCCTGCATCCAAACATAAAACCAACAAAGGAAGAAATTACCTGTCCAGAATCCACACACAACCATCCTGTACCCATTACTGCTGTGGCATGTTATTTCTTGTCTGAAATGGACACTTTCATTTTCTATCACTTTGTTTACTCATTCTATCAGTAGGGTGCATGTTTAGTGTCCCAAGTTGATTTTGTCCTCATTCTTTGCAAACACAAGCAATCAAAGAGTTACAGTATTTTTTCGAGGTCTTCAGCAAAATCTTCAAGCAGTCTCGGTATCCTTTAGGCAACTTTGCTTTTGAGCTGAAAATCAAAGATGAAATATAGAAAAAGGATATATTCAACATTTCAAAATATTCATTTATGAGAAATAACAAGTGTGTTTAGTGTTAAGCTGCCTACATGCATTGTATCAGTGGCCTGTTTTCCACTTATCTAAAGCAATTTTCAGTCAGTTTGATAGCATAATAATTAAGTCTGTGAATCTCTGTGTGAATATTATGGTCCCCATAAAATTGAATATGATCCCACAAAATGATAAATGATCTTACAAGCACATATACTGATCGATAAATATTTAAAAGCTGGTTTTGGAAATAAATGTCACCCATTAGAATTTTCTCATGAAAAGTGAATTGTGTGATCACTGACAGTTTGACGGACCATATCATTGAAGATAAAGAAGTGACAGCACAGCACCTTACCAGAGTTTCAGACCCAGCAATTATTGTTATGTCAGTCTGCTGTATTTCTCCCCATATACAATAACCAAAACCTGATATGGCTCATTTCATTGTGCCATTGTTAAGAAAAAAAACAAAAACAAAACTGAATCATACTGTTGTGCTCGGTGGCATGTTCCTTCAATATGGGGTTTGAGGTGTTTGTCTTGATGGAATAAATGTAAATTATAAAAAACAAGGGAACTGTAGTCAATCCCACATATGGTACACTGTCCTGCTGCTTTAAATACTGAAGAGCAGACCAAAATATATATTAATCCACTGCTGGAAAAATTGTCCGCAACAAATGTAATATTTACTTCTGAATCAATAGCAGCAATTTTAAAAGAAAATATTAACAACCCAAAATCATGTGTTCAGAAATAAAAATGCGGATAAAAAACAAATTAAAAAGCAGCTGCTTGGCGAGATGAGGACAAATCCACATCATGGTGCTTCTCCTGATGTGCTGCTTTCTAGTGGTTCCACTCACCTCTGCAGTGGTTAGAGGTCAATAGCAAGAGAAGTCATCAAGTCTGAAAGCAGTGTTACACTTGGCTTGTACTTAATTTTAATGTGTGAAAACACATACAGTATATACCTTGAGTGTGTATATGCAAGTGAAATTTAGGATTTCCAGTACATCTTATTTGTGTTTAACAGACATCATGCTACAAGCCATGATAAACTGATTGTCATTTCATAGTCACATAGTATCAGTCTCCAACCATGGAAAATAGTTTCTCTGTGCATCACAATAATCTCCAACTCAGTTGGGTATGTTACCAGTTTATTAACTAAAAAGTAAATAAATGAAAAAGAGGGATTTCAGTACTTCTGACTTTTATACTATATTGTCCATGAACTCACAGACTAACAGACAAGGTTATGTTACTCATTTTATCCCTAATTTTAGATCTGCCACAGAGCTATTTTGGACGTCTCTCAGCAGTGTTGTTACCAGTCTTATAAATTCCATTCAGTTACTACAGTCCCTTATCTTGTTTCCAACTATTAGTCCATGTACAAATAAAAGCATCTGCTATAATTGTATTAAAAGCTTGTACTCAGTAACACAGCTGTGTCACACAATTTGTTGTTGATCATTCAAACTGAATGAAACTCACAAGCAACATCTGCCCGATTCTACATCTGCTCACATTTTTAATGGGCTAATAGAGCCATTCGATTAGATTAGTTTATCACACTATACGTCAAAGTCAATGGGACACACATGCACAAATGGAGTGTCATTTCAGGTAATAGCACATGTACAACACCTACAGTTCTCCTCTAGTGTCCTTGGTATGACATCTGCTTACTTCCGACTGAGTATTGCATGACTACACATAATAACATTATAATTAACAAGACAGGAACGCATAACTGAATGTCGATATAATTCATTCACATATGGCAAAAGAAGAGGAAATTTCAAGGACTATCACCAAGCTTTGTCCTTACATCATCAATTTATTACTGTGGAATTATGTACAGCTGCACTATATGCCTCAGTCCAGCACTGATAATTCACTTGCTGAGAAAACTGAATTTCACTTTCCATACAAGAGTCTAAATTTCTCTGGGTACATTATAATGACAGCTTTTTTTTTTCTTTTTTTTTTTTTTTTTTACTGCGGACTAGATTAATTCAAACTATGTACTCTCTGTGAAATACCTTACCTCACAGATCTTATGCAGTTTCTGCTTAAATTAGTCTTTATGCTCGACTTTGATGTAATGATGTTATCTTGCTATTCTTTTGCATACAGTGCAGTGCACCTTGCATGAACTCTGGTGGTGAATACAATTTTTTTCCTCTTGTTAACAAGGAAAGTTATTCTTAATACACACACTCACAATACAAAAAAGTAAATCATGCTTTCAAAGACTACTTGAGCCTGGGTAACATTGCACTCTAGAAAGTAACCCATGGGAAGCGGCTGTATGACCAGGCATCCTCAGTTCGATTCTGGCTGGAGGATGTTTGTTATTTGCCATCCCTGCTCCCTCCCATTGTTTCCTGTCTGTGTCTGATATTGATTTTATGCTAAATTTTCCAAAACCTATCTTTAAAAAACTGGTGTGTGAGAAAAAAAAAAAAAAACTATTGTTGGCAAATTACTGGGATTACTATGACCCTAAAATGTAAATGATTCTCAGATGGACTGGCACCAAACAATGGATTATAGGATACTAGTATCTCCCAAAAACTAGTTACACCATTAACCTGGCCTCTAATCATCATACATGAATTAAACATGATGTGTTTTTATGCAGTACTTTTCTTTTGTTTGAAAAACTCACATATCTCATACTTTACATTATTCATATAGAAAAAATCTTTAATGGCTGATGAACCATACAATCTGGACACTGGCTTTTGAATGATTAATTATTAAGCTAAATATTGAATTGAAATAGGTTAATTCACACGCAGCAGAAAATGTTATTTGATAGATATAGCAGTCCCCAGTGACAGGTGGTGTGGGTACTGACAGGCAGGCCAGAAAAGAAAAGACATGAATTATAGCTCCAGCTGTATGATTTTCTCATCTGTTCTTCTGAAATGATGCTGCAGATGCTGTAAGCTAGAAACTGAATTACTAATGAACAGAGTCAATAGATTTTAGGATCCAATTCTCCTGGGAATAACCTTAGATTGTCCCTCTCAGATATTGAATTGAAAAGTGTGAAAGTTGTGATAGAGCTGAAATTGTAATAATCATTGCCTTGTGTAGTAGCCGCACCCACAGCCACAGCAGCAGACTAAAACGTTTGTAATATTACGCCGCCATTCCATTTTTACTTCCATTTTTACCTTTTCTCTCATTAAGGTCCATGTTTAGCTATAGCAACCTTTATACAGTCAACACAGTTTTATTTTGCATTATTTTGACAGTCGTACTCTGTATACATAGGACATGTTTAATTAACTTTGTAATCATTAGTTTCTCTGTTTTAGTTTCCATGCTGCTCTTCCTGGTCTGACCTCCACCATGTAAAAGATGTGACTGATACAATAATCAGTTTGCCAATGTGCCAATGACCTGTCTAATTCAATTCTCACTGCTGAAATTCACGATATGCTAATACTTAACTCCTGACACCTTGTACATGCAGTAAAATGACTGACTGCCAATGCTTTGTCGCAACAACCTGTTCCAGAGAGGTTTCACTGTATTACTGTCTTTTCACACCAAATATCACACCTCATTAACAGCTGGGATCTTTTGTGTCATGTAACAGCTTCGAACACAGTTTATAAATAACAAGAAAGAAGCATCTTAATTTGCAGATGGTCTTCATTATGTTTTGTTTTCATGCAAACCAACATTTTCTTCACCTGGAACTATCCATGGTCCTGAAACAAGAAAATCTATTACCAGGCTTTCACAGTCCAGTATAAAGAAGATGAGACAATAGTCATGTATGACTTTAGAAATGTAGTGAAAAGAGAAATATTTACCAACTAGAGAAACTTTAGTAAATTTTCAGATTTTAGAGGTGTTAAGAACAAAACCCATCCCTGAGAGAATGGAAACTTTTATGGCCTTTTACTTATTTGAAAAGCTTAGAGTTTCAATTTTCAATTTCTGAAGAATTCTCAATTGATTTCAGGGAGAATGGTCCTTCCCTCAAAGCAGCGTGGGTGGAAAGAGTATTGATGCTGCCTGTCCTTGCTGAGGCAGAGAATCAAGAGGAGTCATGCAGCAGGGTGGATATGTACTGATTGAGAGCAGAGACAGCTCATGATAGCTTATCAAAAGGTGAAGTTCTTACCATCCAGCCACTCTGGGGAATGAGCTTCTTCCGCTGGGCTTTCTCCCCACAGAAAGCAGCTGTATTGGGATTCAGCATTTTTTAATCTCACAGGGTAAGATGAGAATGAGCCACCCCCCTCCCTCTGATCCTCATTCCCCACTGAATGAAGTGATAGTGAAAGGCAGCCTGGCCAACATCACCATCATCTTAGAACATTCTGAATTAAACAGAGCAGCCATTATGAATGTCTGATCATTTTCCTGTTGCTGTATTATGAGAAAAACCTGAACTACGATAGAAAGAGGAAAGTGTATAATTGTAATTATTAAATTTTTTCAGACATAATTTACAAACAGGCAGCGGGTTTGGATTTAAGTACATAACAGTAAGGGGCAGCTGCATCAGCAACTAGGTGGGAATTGCAAAAACATTGAGATCTGTTATCATGAGATCTCTTAACCATGACCAAAACAATTTTCCACATGGATAACATAAACCTTTATTCATTTTTTGTTTTTGACCACTTAGGGCCAGCACAGCAAGCTATAAACACAAGCTTAAAAACTTCACGTATCCAGCAAACATGCTGCAATGTTCATTCATTTGGAGTTGTGTTTGTGTACACCTGACCAATGCAAGTCCAGCCTTCATGCTCCCTCTAACTCTGTTTAGGTCTTCTTCAATTCCTTAGGGAAATTTCTGGCTCTTTAGCCGCTAAATGGTCTGTGCTGGACCATTGGCCGTCCTGGAATCTCTCTCCGTCCCCTGGCTGTCAGTGCCTCATTCCAGATGTTTTAGATCTGGATGTTCGTCCTCCAGGAGTCCCAGCCTCCTCCTTGTCTCCTTTATAATTTGCTTCCTTCTCCTAGATGGGTGCAATGGTGCTTTGTTTTGCCTCTTGTGTTTATGTGTTGTTAATGTGATTATTATTATTATCAGTAGTAGTAGTAGTAT
Organism: Seriola aureovittata; assembly: GCF_021018895.1. Taxonomy (NCBI): domain Eukaryota; kingdom Metazoa; phylum Chordata; class Actinopteri; order Carangiformes; family Carangidae; genus Seriola; species Seriola aureovittata. The sequence continues at coordinate 19,967,517 of NC_079374.1, forward strand.
TATAGTCATCATTTTTATTATTATCATCATTACCATCATCATTGTATGGTGGTCTTTTCCCTCTGTTCTCTCTCTCTCTCTCTCTCTCTCTCTCTCTCTCTCTCCACCCACCCTGAGTTCGGTTCTGCTCGAGGTCTCTGCCTCTTAAAAGAAAGTTTTTCCTTGCCACTGTTGCCAAGTGCTTGCTCATGGTGGGAATTGTTGGGTCCCTGCAAATAATATTATAAAGAGTACTGTCTAGACTGTCTAGTGCCTTGAGATAACTTCTGTTGTGATTTGGTGGTATATAAATAGTGACTAGTCTGTCCTCTTTCCAGGTCCAGGAGAGGTCGTAAGGCTCAGGTCATATTTGTTGACGGCACCTAAGTTGCTTGATGTCCGCCTAGATCATATTCTTCATTAATGTTTACAATGTAGAATAATTTCATCCTGATTGTTCGTACTGTAAATCTAGTTTGTTGCTCTATTCTGTCCCTCCTCTGTTGCTCTTCCTGAGGTTTCTTCATTTTTTTTTCCTGTTTTTTTCCTATATGGAACTCAAATTACTCATCTGCACATTCACATATTCACAGGCAATGAAATCCATTACAGTTTTATCTCCTTGATAACTTATTTGTTGCAGAGGTTACTATTAACAGCGACCATTGATCAAAAATGTGTCAACAAAATGAGACGTGATTATTTTCTGCATTTTTTGACTGTATGTATTTTAAATATTGCAGGAAATATTGGAACAAGAAGGAGCAGCAGATGAAGAGCTGCAGGTGACAGACTGCTGACCTCCAGCTCCTCAGTAAGTGAACAAACTCCTTTTATTGTGCTCTGCTGTTGTTGGAAAACTGCTCATGCCATGTGTAGCATGAAATCAGATCACAGTTTTGCGTGGCATGATGGAAAAATGTCAATTATTGACTGACTTTTTTATTAAAGCGACGTGGGTAGTTTTGGCTGCACTGTAAACAGATATACCAGTTGATCTTATGTTGTATTCCTCACACATACTTGCTGTCCTGTAGTTAACTTTTTTAGAACAGAGTTGTTTTAGCAGACACTGACTTTTGACCGGGTTTTTGAGCAGTGGCTGTGAACAATGCTGATGAGAGTAGGGTCATAAAAGCTGAAAGGTGTTTTTATTAAAAAATATCGATTAGTGCAGTTTAAACCATAGTCCAACAATAAGGGGGAAAGATGAGACAATGCTCATATTAGTATTTTTCTGGAACAGAGTCATTTTAGCAGGTACAGACAAATAAATCATTATGCTATTGAGGATAAAACAATAAAACAATGATAAAACAATATTCCTCTCAAGTGGAGATACCTAAAATATATTAACTTGGCACTTTAGTTTGACCAGACTGACTATATACCTCACCTGTGTCATCAACGCACAGTATGTCAGTAACAGGCACTGTGTATGTGTAAATTGCATCCACTGATGTGTAAAGCCCGGGCTCAGATGCTCTTTAAAAGGCATCTGTCCTTGTGTCTTTAGAGCACAAGCATAAACAGGCAGGCCAAGGATGTTTTATGTTGTTACTGCCGCCAAGGAGGTTATGTTTTGTTTTTGTTTGTCAGCAGGATTACACAAAAAGTACTAATCCGATTTGCACCAAACTTGGTGGAGGGATGGGCTATGGGCCAGGAAAGAGCCCATTAAATTTTGGTGCTGATTTGGTTAGAGGGTAGATCCAGGATTTTGTTCTCTCTTTCCTTAACATTTTCGACCAACATTTCCATCAATTTCTCAGGAAATAATGTATGCCTCTTAAAAAAATCAATGGTGTTGAGAGCTATGACTTTGTACTAGTTGGTGCAGATCCAAATAATAATCCAGATCTACACGTGTATGTTTGCAGGATAAATCTATTATTAGTGTTGTTTTCTTAATGAGATTTGTTGATGATAATAAAAAGATGAATGATTCCAGCCTAATATTTTAAATAATGACAGCTAATGCTGGTCACAGTATTAGTAAGAAATTTGCACGGGACATATCAAAAAGCTACAAAAATACTGGTGAAAAGTTACATAGTTTCTTAAAATGGTATATAGCCCCATTCACATTCAGAGGACATGTGCAGTTTAAGTAAATCTCTAAAAATTAAATATTTTTCTTCATTCATTTACAGCAATTGCCAAGAAACTGTAAAGATTACCGAGTGCTCCTGAGAGCTAGTGAAGTGAGAAGTACATTAGCATCTTATGAAACTCTCTTATAAATGGAAAATGGCAAAACAATGGCAGATTTATGACAGTAGTATAAAATTCTGAATAAATACAGGAAAGGACAAAACTCAGCTAACAGCTATTATTTATACTCCCAGGTCACACCTAGTTTATTTTGCGTTTCTGTGTTTTCATTTTAAAATTTTCTGCATGACATCTCTGCGGTATTGTGATGGTATTATGTATTCAGAAGATGCTTTGCCTGAAGTACCTTATACTTGATTATTTGAACAAGAAAATAATATTATTCCACTAACAACATGAAAAAGCAGAATAATTCCCTTCCAACATTCAGAAAAACATTATAAAACCAAAGCCAACCTTTCAAGGATGTGGGAAGAAAGGACCTTTGTTGTTGTTTAACATGAAAATTCTGCTTCACTTTGACTATATGGGATGGTGGTTAATGTAGCACCAGAGAGAAATGCTACAGGGCAAATTAAGTTTCCTCACATTATGGAGATGTCTCCAACATGTACTGAAAAATTTAGTCTATTTTATTTACAGGAAAATAAATATTATATCCACGATCATGGTATTGACTTTGACAAGCATGTTGAAAGAAGCCCAGAGCTAATAAAATGTGGTGGGCCTTTGAGACGCAACATGGAAGCGAGAACTACGATGATGAGGTTTCCAAAAAATTTGTTTAACAAAATGGCCAACAGATAATAGATGGCGTTATACTTTAGTGTCACAGCACTATCAAACCCAGTCAGCAAAAAGCAGGGGTGACCTCTGTTTTAGTTTCAGCTCTGCCCTTAGTTCTGAAGCAAAATGTTAAACAAAAGACTGATAGTAATACGATACAGAACACCCAGAGGGATCATTGATGGTACTAAATGGAATGTCTGGCTTGGTCCCAAGACTCACACTTGTGGTCTGTGGATATTTTCCAGGTTCTTATTCGTATTACGGATTTCCGGTAATTACCAACAGTGCTCAAGTGCCCATTAAGACTATGAATGTGAAGTGTGGAGGGTTTTCAGAACACACTGGGTTAATGAGGTCATCCTATCCTTCATGCAAAAACGCAGCTTCTCAAGATGTTTTTTCTTCACCCCAGAAAAGTGTAATCAAGTAGGAAGAACAGATACAGATTTCTAGTTATGGTCAGGAAAACAAACAAACAGCAACAAAAGAAAGTACTACTTGGGCCAGCAGGTACAGCAAGGACTGCTGGACTACTGCAGAAGTGATCCTGTCAAGTGCTGTCAGGTCTCTGTTCACTTTATTGCCAAACAAACTGAGAAACTCATTTTTGGCACTGGGGACAATGTGTGAACCAGTTTTGACATTTGACTAAATTCATATACTTGCCAAATTCCTTACTCTCTGTTCAAGTCAGTGCTGTGTCTTGACCCAGTTATAGTTGAAAGACTGCTGATCTACTGACACTGTGTGAGCTTCGGGATACTGCATGATGGTATGTTTACTATTTTCTAAATCCATTAGAGATTCAAGCATGATTTGATCATTTGTCTTCAGTCTTTCAAGGATGGACAGTTGTGGAGCAATGGCAGAGCATGTAGAATTCATTATTAAAATGCAGGACTCTGTGGGATGTGGTTAGTTTAAGTTAGGGTCAGGTTGATATAGCTTTTCTGCATTGTTCACAACAGTGAGAAATTTACTACATATTTCTTCCTCTATGTCACTGCTGCTCCCTGGTGTCGTCCAAAATCTTACTCTGCTATGTACAGTTAATCCCTGCTGCCTTTTCTGTCCTCTGGATTTTTCGTAACATTACATTTACCTTATCAAACTTCAATCAGACACATGAATACAAAAACCAGAACATGTTACTAATGTTGCATTCTTCAAACAAACAACTTTAGCCAGATATTACCTTTTTACATAGCCAACAGTTTCATGTTCTGTTTATCTTCTGTGATCATTATGCCAGATCTGTGATCAAGCAAATACGGACAAGCAACTTTCTTTTATTTGTTGTGCCATTATCTACAGATACTTAATTTGTTGTAGCTTTGTGACTGTTGTTTTAATGTTTGTAGTTCAAGATGTTACTTTTATGTGTGTGTATTTATGTGCGTGATCAGTTTAGCGCTAAGATATTTATTACAGTGCGGAAATTGTCTGTATTTCGCTAGTGTTGCAAATGCAAATGCAACACATTAGGTCACTGTTATTTTACTGTTGATGTTACATGATATACCACATCACCCTAAATATGTAGATGCGGTTCCCAGGAGTCAACAGACAAGACACCTTTGACCTACTTAATTGTTCCCTACTTATTAGATCATCACAGAGATCACTGTTATACATTACCTGGCTTGCCAATCAATAAAATATCTTGTAGCGTGTGATGTGCCGATATATTCAAATCTTGTAGTGTGTGCATGTTTGAGATTCAAGAGGAGAACATCTGTGAAGTTTCTCCATATGTACGTGATGCAACCCAATTTGAAAATTGGTAAAGATTTTAAAACTTCCATAGTTTGAAGCTGTCTTAACAGAGCTCTTACTTTCACAAGTTTTTATGTCCAGTAGCCTTATATTCAAGCGACATCTAATTGAATAAATTACATGGTCAGAAATGGAATTCAACAAAACCTTTCACTTTTAAAACATTCTGTATATGTCTCAGTTAACCAAGTAAATTTGGCTTCTATTTTAATTTCAGCTGGGGATATCCTTTGATCCTTATTCCTCCTCTTTTTATAATAACAAATCCTTGGTTTGTCTTTGAACACAGAGCCCAGTTTGTCATGCTCTGTCAATAAGAGCCAGTTTTGTTTAGTTGTTGTTTTTCATTTTTGAATTTTTCAAAACATCTGTGGTTTGGTGTTTGAAAGTAAAATACTTTCAGCTGACAGACACGAACAAACAATGCTTGGACTACTTGTGAACAAGTATATCCTTGCAGAGAGCACATGTCTCTCATTGTTCACACCATCATGGAAGGCTGATAAAATATATTGCACACACAATAAACCAAGCCACACACTGTCTCACCTGAACAGCTGAAGGCCACAATCCTTAAAAAAAATTACGATTTCTGGATGCTGACAGCAACTTCCAAAATGGAGACTCTGGCTTATTCTGGTTATTTTTTGTCTAATTGTGGTCATGAAATATATTCATGTTTCATTTAGCTAACCCAGAGAACAAGGGACATGCATTTTCAAGTTAAACAGCCAAGACTCAAAAATTTTAGAGACTAAGGTCAGAAAAGATATTTCTCTATTTTTACTTTCAAAATCCTTTGTATTCCCTGTACATCTTCAGTTTTAAGTGCTAAATGATTCTTACAATATCCACCAATAGCAGTGCGTGTGATGTATAATTTCTGTATTACCCTGTACAGCCATAAAATCTGCTCATTGAACACTAAATTGAAATATCCTGTATTTGCAAAGGCTGTAAAGGTAGAGGCGGAGATACATTGGTTCTTCAGTAATTAGGCATGAATCAAACTTCTTTTGTAATGAGGACTTGAGCCTTCTGTGCATGAATTTGCAGGGAGGTGACAGCAGGGCTCAGTAAAAACCCTACTATTACAGACCTCTATGCATACTGTGTACCTCCCTTTGAACACAAGTGTCTGTTGGTAGAAATGATTTACAAATCATTTCTAATAGTAGTTGCTGTCCATGGTGCTGAAATGCACCTGTGTCAGCCTTGGAGGGCTGATGGGTTCTTGTGTTGGACTTACATTGGTTTTCTTTGCAATATGCGATGGTGGCTTTCAGTTTACTTCTAGGATGCTTTCCTGGGTGCAGTGAAAAAAAACATGCAGTTCTTTTCAGATCTTTATTTGTAGCAAAAATCTATATTTGCTTTTATTAGAGATAGCAGTCTGTTACTCACTTCTGCTTTTATTTCTGGACACTTTGGCTGTCTTTACTAAAAGCTTGGAGGGTCAAGTTTTCTCTGCTAAGACAGTTCTGTCAATGAAGACAAGATGTACATTATAGTATATTATAGTTGTGTTGACCATTTATTGCACATATTTATAGAAACACTAAATAGCGTGACTAGTAGTAGAAGTAAAGCGTTACCACATTTGGGTTATGAAATGACTGCACTTGTTTGTAATGTGATAACAGACTAGAGTTTAGTTGTTCCCTTCAAGGTTTTATCAAAATCTTGCTCATGACAACCCTGAAGCAGATCTCACATCTTGTAACACCTTTGGGTCCTAGGTGTGAGAAATAGTGGTTCAGAGGTGGTATATGTCATGTACCAAAAACACACAACAACACAGAACAAAAGACAAAATGTCTTGGATCGTTTAGGCTGGTTGCCACGACAACCACGGCATATGCTGCTGGGCTAAATGGGAAGGCCAACTCTGGCAGTGTGTACTTATATTCCTGTGGATTTATGAAATGTCACCCATCACAGTCTAAACACTGTTCCATTTCAATGTTAACATCTAGCCAAGTACAGATCATCAATGATACTTGGGGAGATGACTTGTGTGGACGTAGTGTAGCCAGGTATCCCAGAATGCATTTAGTGCCAAACAAATGAAATGGTGGGGATTTTGAACAATGCTCAAGATGTTATCATTTTCATCCTTGGACTGTTAGTGTGACACATTTGATATTTTTCAGAAGAGAAAGTAATAATTTAGATTTTAAATATGTGGTTAATCCCGTTAATGCCAACATTAACATTGCTCTGGCGTTTTCTGCTCTCCTGTAAAAACCAACTCTATAGGTTGTCTGTGCAACCGGTTTATTAAGAGCCTTGGTTACATCTTATTACAGCTGCAGTAATTACAAAATTAAGCAAAGGAGGAAGATAAACCTACATAGCGTGACAAAGTCTGTGATAGGAGGAGGTGGGGGTGGGTGGGTAGGTGGTCCTATTGTTTCGGAGACAGCTCAACTGGTGGTCAATGTCTTCACATTTTGATATATGATATAATCTCAGCTGGAAGATAAAATCTGGTGTCAGAGTTGAATTATAGTATTTGTTGCCACCAGTTTGTCTGATGATAAAGCTCCCCCCTTTCACACATACATTCACATCCTGTTGAGTCTATATGTATTTCATGCCTGAGGAGAGTGATTGAGGTGAAAGGGTTGAAGGTCTGGGTAAGAGGGAGCAAGGCGAAGTAACAACATGTTTTACAGCAGGACAGAGGAAACATCACTTAATGTGTGCCAGGTTTCCAGTTTCACCCTGCAGTACTACAAAATATCTTGTCTTTGCATTAAGTTAGGGTAGCCTGATACAGTGATACAGGTATTCCCCAAATTGATTGTATTAATTGTTGTATTAATTCACACTGTCTAATACATAAGTTTAACCAAATCTAATCCAAAAAAGTGTACCATCCTTGAACTAATTTCAATTGTTTTTTTAAGATTAGAAAAACAAGTATAGTGCTTCCTTTACACCGGTCTTTTTTCATACAAAGTTCCCTCCAGCTTTGAGAAGAGGTGCCTGTGTCCCCTGAGGTTTTCAAGTCTGCATTTGTCATTCTGTGTAGTGAGAGTCTCTTACAAAACAGAGCTAAATGTCCTAAAACTGTGTTTCTCTGGCATGGCATCCTTGTCTTGCTTTCAAATGATTATTTAAGAAATCTTTACAAATAAATCATTAACTAGCAGGAAATTAGTTAGGTTACGTTACTTGTTTGCCAACCATAGAATAGAAAAACATCTGTGACAGAAAGCTTTACAGGAATATTTATTATTTGGTTACTTTTGTTACTGCTTGTTAATCTGGTGTGGTGCTTAGGTGAATTGCTTTTGGTGACCACACATCTCCTCATGATTTGCAAATATGCCTGAAGATGGAGAGCACTCTCATGATTGGTAAATATATAACTAAAAGCAGCTATCCTTGTTGTCCTGGCTCTGTTTGTTTAACAAATAAAACATAAAATGATCATTTATTCATGGTTTCTGATAGACAGATTTTGATATCTTTAGACAGAACCAGGCAAGCTATTTCCCCTCTTTCATGTCTTCATGCTAAGTTAGCTACACTAGGCTAACTGTCTGCAGCCACATATTTACCATTAAGATGTGAGAGTGGTATTGGTCTTCTCAACTAACTCTTGCAATATAAAATATTCATTTATTTTTTTCAAACTATAGAATCTAAAAATGTGTTCCTTAGATGACAGTTTTTGGTTTGCTAAATTGAAGCAGGGATCATCCAAAAACCTCATACAACTTACAATGCAAAATAAATGATCACACTATATCTGGTTACAGTCACTTAGCGGATGTATTTTTAAAGAAGTAAGAAAGAGTTGCTTTTGGCAGCTGCTTTTACCACTGTCTAATTCATCTGATACTATTGAGTTAAACAGTTGATCTTTGCTTTTACAGTAAGTCGATTTGTCTAGGACATGAGCATTTGATTGATATTTGGAATTTAACTATATTTGGAGAAGCTCTTAGTCAGTTGTAAAAAGGATAAATCTGAGCTACTGCATTTAATGCCCATTTTGAAAATAACCCTCAGTCTCCGTACCAGTCTTACTATGAACGTCATGTTCCAGTGGGTGACCTTTAACTACAAATGCAAACAGGGCTTTTGATAACATTTTTTTCTTTTCATTTTCAACGCAAGTGACAGCTACCACTTCATCTCTAGATTCACTGAAGAAGCAACCGTTAAATTCTTAATCACACTAATTAAGTGCAATTAGACAGTGGGGATCTGAAATATTCATTCAGCACTTAACTTTGCCTTTCTTCTTCAACAGGATATTATTCACATGTCCTTTAATGAAAACTGCAAAGTGGTCTTCAAGTCCAGACAATGTCTGAATGCCAAAATATCCCGGTTCAAGTGGTAGAAATTTCTGCAAGACAGAAACACGTGTCTTCAAAGCCCAAATGTCGGGGGGGGGCATATGGACTTGTGCATTGTTATAATAGTTCCTGAGTGAGGTTTCTAAATCATGTTCTCAATAGTAATCAAAAGACAACATGAGATATAAAGTGACGAGATGGTACTTGGCAATGGCAGAACACAGAATGTATCATTGTGTATGCTGTCTTTTCTGCAAAGACCGACTCCCTTTTGAAAGGTGAAGTGGCCATCTGACAATTTTGGCTCAGTAAACCCCTTCAACAGTGATGTGATACTCTCCCAACACAGGCACAAAATGGATGAATCTGTTAATAGTTCTGTCCTCATATTGTAATACCATCTGTTCCATGGCAGGGCGCTGAGGGTTTTGCCATCAATTTGACTGTGCAGAATGAATTTTTATGCTCTGCCTTTTCTTTCCAACCTTAAAATCTTTCTTTGTTGCATCTTGGGAAAGTAAGACTGAACAAGAAAGAGACTTCTGGGTGCCTGCTGCCATTTTCAGGACTCTTTATAAAGCCACTTCCAACTATGGGTAGTCAACAGATGTGAAAAACAACATGAGCTAGGGCATGCCAATTTCTGGATGTCAATATATCCACATTATCATTGAGTTTAGGAAGTATCTGCCTTATATTATGCCACCAATCTTGTCTCTGACCTTAGTTGTATTTTTGAATGCACTGCAAATGGCTCTAAAATGTACACAATTCACTCATGCTGAGCTCAGACTTGCAAAAACCTTCGAGCAACACTAATGTAATATCTCATAGGACTGTTCGTATATTGTGTGTGAATGCCTGTGTTTGTATTCTATTATGAGCCACTAAATGCTTATTATTGTGCCTGAAAGGGGTAGAGGTCAATTTTTCTCCTCTTCTGTATTGAATTGTGAACAGCCAGATAATAGATTCTCTCCACACATTCCTATAAACATAATTTATCACCAAGAAAGCAAAAGAAATTAGATTTCTGCAGGGTGTGAGATAAACAAAAGCACTGGTATTACATGAATACCACACACATCAATAGGTCGTCTGACCTCATCCTAGGAGGAAATACCAGCAGGTTTTTTGTTGCCTAACATAACATCTAACAGACTCATTCCTTTCATTTTAAACAGCCTCCAGCCTAACATTTACTTTCCTAAAGCTATTGTGTCTAAAAAAAAGGTCTCTCTGCATGAACAGTCCTCAAGAGGGGACTACTGATGGCTAAACTGTTGTCAAAGCCAACAGTGGAACAGACAGATGTAACGTAATGCAGACAGAGTGCTGAAGACAGGCAGGTTCATTTCACCAAAACTGCTCGGGGAAATGGCCAGAGACTTTCTAGAAATAGATTAGAAGCCCTCAGCAAAGCACCGATGATAATCAGACTTGTCAAGTTGTAAAAGCAACATGCACAGGGCTGCAAAGAACAGGTTGGAAAAAAAACCTACTATTTTGAGCTACATCTGCTTTCAATTCTCTCTACAGTTAGTGTACATTTAACCCTTGCAATAACTTTCAAATATCTTGTCTTTTATGACTTTCACTTAATTTTTATCTAAGTGATAATACAGTGCAGGCAGAAGTTAAAAAGAATTTAGTTAAATGGTATCATTTTTGCTTCTGGCTTCTGTCCTGGATACAGGAGCAGTGGGGAATTGAATGAGGCAAGTCTCTGCCTGTAAGCATTAATCGTACAGACTCACTGAGTTTCCCTTGACACGAGGAGGAATATTGCGAGTGGGAGCAATGGACTGTGTCGCTTTAATGCCCAATTTCAGCTTGAGCTCAGACCTCCCGCCAACCAAATCAATTGCTTTTTTACTGCTGGGCCTTTGTTGATGAGTTATGTCAGACAGAAGAAGCAATAAGCTTTAATCAGGAGCACATTGTGTGTTTATCTCTGACAGATGAAGACATTTGGAAGTCTATAGTTAAAATCCTTATGGTTAGAGTTTACTCATAAAGATGGGCAAACATATCTCCAAAATACAACCACGGTCTCTTCTACTACAGCTAAATAGGCAATTTACACCTGCAGAGCAAGGTTCAAAAACATGCTTTGGTGTCATAAAATGTTTCATATACTTATCACAAGAATAGGTTGAGGGGTAGCAATTGCAACGCATGGGGATGGGGTAGTATTCAGTGTGTTATGTCAGTGTACCCACCTCACAGTCCAGAAAACAACAGCTTTATTTGTTTTCACTTGCTGGACAAATGTAACATTATTGCTTCCTGTTTCATACATGGAAAATATGATTTAACATCATCACAGCACTAATGCCTGCGAGGTTAATGAGACTGTGAAAAAACATTTTGACGCACATTCATGTAGCACCCAATTTTCTAATGAAACAAAACCAATCAGATCCTCCAAAGCTGACTACCAGCTGTGCAACCATAACTCATCCAGAGCTAAATAAACTCAAACCATTTTAATTGGACTGCTTTTTTTAATTAGAGCAGTGATAGTTTCAAGTTTGTTACACTTAAACACTGTGAAGACACACAGACTGTGAATGCATAGATGGGGCAGATGGAAAGAATCATTTAGAGTGAGGTCATTTGAGAATATGTTACATTGTAATAACAACCACTTTGTGGGAATACCTAGAAACTAGAGCAGCTAATTTTTCATGTAATAGTCAGAAAAAAAGTACAGTGTAGCAAAAGTCTTACAGTCTTAAACTATGCTAGAGAGAAAAGTAGATAATAAGAAATAAAGTCCAGTATATCAGTTTTAGACAGGGTTACTTACTGGTATGCTAACTAAACTGTTGATGAAGATGCTCAAAAATGATTATTTTTTAAAATGACTGGATGAAAAATGACCCTACACTAAAACTAAAGTGATTTCTGTAGGTTAAAGAAATACCACTGCCATTAAAATGTATTTTGGGTGATGGTACTACAATCAGATATTGCTTGACCAGGTGAAAGCGGCATAAATGCACCCAAGACGCATTGAGGGCGGATTGTGATTTCGGCCATACCACGTCTGGACATGGTGAGGGACACAGTGTGACCACATTGAACACAAGGGTCTTAGCCACTTCTTCTTACCAATCAAAATTAAGAAAGCATGCAGCCTACCTGGCAGTACGCACTTGTTTTGCCTTCCTAAAGCTTTATGTAATGGTTCTAAAATTAAAGGAGAAAGTCCGATGCATGCTGCCAAACCAAAGGCAAGGCTTTGTGTAAGGAGGACGTTGTGTTTCTCTTGATTTATTGGTGGAGCTGCACAAAGGGAATATTCTACCCAGCTAAAGTGAGTTTGATGCACGGTTTTGGAAGCTTCCTCAACTGAAGCTGAAAATTCCTCCTGGGAATAAGTCAGGACACACAGTAAAGTAAAAATGGACTTGCTGAAAGCTGTACCATCAAGTTGAGAGGATGGACATTAGCAATGGGTGATGGGTGGTAATGGGTGAATGTGTTTACTGAACATTTATGCAGGTATGCTGATTTGGATGTGAAATTGAACTGTTTATTTTAGAGGGTCATCAGTTCTTGGTGCATATCTGTTTTGTCTTCCACTGAAGCTTGGTTGAGTTCATCCACTCTGCTACGAGCAGTGGATCAATTAGTGCACTGGCCTGCACAGAGGTGAGTGACGAGAGGAGATGGATTCAACAAGCTGGTTTATAAAGGTTGACAGCCACGGACATTGGTTTCCTGCATTATTATTATTATAATTATAATTTTTATTATTACTATTATTATTATTATTATTATTATTATTATCATTGTCTCCATTAATAGCAATAGGTTTTGTTTGCACTTTATAATTGTATGCTATGTTAAATGTGCTTCAGTTTACATGATATAATAGTGGTAATGTTAATTAATTAAATGTATGCTATTCAATTATTTTTCCTTTGTATTATAAAATTGCTTCCAAATAAATATGGTACTAAGAATACACATTCAATTTAATGCTATCATTATATGGAATATTTTAATTGGCTTTGGCATACAAAATGATTCCAGGAATTTGGCTTATTCAAATGTGATGTTTACTCTACAGTTAAAACCTCTCAGTCATTAGCAGTCATCAGGTAGAAATTTCATGTGAACTTAGGAGATAAAATAAAAAACTAGTGATTACACTTGATCCAATGATAAGATGAAACCAAAATTCTGATCAATGCATAATTAAAAGCAAGAAATGAGTCTTTACTCTTATAGGTGTGTATGAGGAGCTTTACATTAAAAAAAGTTTAAGGCAATTTAATTCGTTTCAAAGAAACTTTATATAACCTGGGTGAAAGAGCTGTGAAAATGTGAGCCTAACATATTAGGAAGAAAGAGCCATCAGTGCTATTAGAAATGACTGAAGGGACATGACTATGGATTCATTTTAAATAAATCATATACATTTGTTAATTACTACAAGTCCCCCAGTTCCATCAATCTAATTATCCTGAGAATACAGCCAACCAGACACTTTTTACATGATGGATTTGATATTTTGTGGGTTCTGATGATGAAAAAGCTTGAGCTACAGAGGGAGACCTAAATTCGGGGAATATGGCTACTTCTAAAATTGAAGGCAGCATGATCTGACACTCTTCCAGCTGACACATAAAATATTCAAAGATAAACTAACAGGCTCATTGCTAAACACAAGTTAAAATCAGCAAAGACACCTTCCCCTCTCATTACAAAATACTGTACACTTACTTATTTAAAAACAAGACATATCAAATAGAAATGTAGAGCAGAGCCTACAGGATTGATAATTTATGACAAAGATATTATTGCAAAGAATCTGAGTATGTGCGGGTTTCTCAATCAGTAGTATAGTATAGTAACTAGAAAAGCTTTAAAAAAATCCATCAGGGAATGAATAAATGTTGTTGGTATTTGCAGTAGAGGAAGTCTCTTGAACCATCTTTCCACTGCACTGATGGCAAGACACAGTTGAATGGTTTGATTATTACAGTATATTACCTCAAATGTTGTTGGACAAGAGCGTACCTTTGAACGTGAATGTGGTCTTTGTCTTTTCTTGTTTTATCACATGAATCTTAATACGAAGCCTTACCATTTCTTTAAAACAGCTGAATTGGATCATCAACTTGCATTAGATGCAGATGATACTATATTATTTCTTATTAGAAACCCAATAGCACTCAGAAAACTAGAAAACTGACACAGGAGTTGGCTTGGAAACAAAAGACAGATCACACATTAAAAAAGAAAAAAAAGTAAACATAGCAAAGTCCAAACAAGATGGCACAATATGGACAAAGCATAATATGTAGTATTGTGCAAGGAATAGCAAGTAATTTTAACGGACACAGGAAAGATCCAAGAATGCAGGCTTGACTCAGCAGACAAAAATCAAAAAAAATCTTTAAATAGGCAAAGGTTGGAACACGGTAAATCAGTCCACTCTGGCAAAAGTACAAAAATCCACAAGGCAAAGGGCAAGGTCTAAATTCAAAACTGGTCAAAACTATAATGGCTTACTAGGGAAAAACACAAGGAATTGCTGGAAGGCAAAGGACAAAACGAACTGGCAAGGAGACGAAGAGAACACACAGATTAAATACTCTAGGGAAGGGGCAACAACAAGACACAGGTGCAGCACATCAGGGCGGGGCAGGTAATCACACAGGTGGGAAACACAGAAAGGCAGGAAGTAAAGAGACCTGGAGTGAGACAACATGTGAGTATCAAAATAAAACAGGAAACACAAGACTTTAAACACTAGGAATTAATGATAAAAAACCACCAGGACGGGGCGTAGCACATAAGTACGTAATTGTTAGATCATAAATGTAAGCTTGTTTCTGGATTTTAGAGAAATGAACATCTAAACTGATGTGTCCCTCCACTGTTTGTATTAGGCAACACTGGACTTATAGATAAACTAAACGTGAATAATATATTACTCTATCAGTGAACACAATGTTAGTAACAGCTGAAGATGAAATAGCCTTTTTGTTCATCCCCAATTGTTCATAATTGTGTTGTAACAATGCATTACAACACAATTCAGTTCAGTACCACTGGATTTTGTATGGCCTCAACATCATCATGGCAATTGAATAGTACTGACATAGTCTCTTCAAATTTCACAGGGGTTGTGTATGTAGTCTATGGCAATTCTATTTAGTTATAGTGTACTGGTGTATATCTGCTGTTGTTCCCCAGCCTGTAGATTCTGGAAATATACAAATCTAAGGCAAGTGAAATTCCAATGTGTGGGAAGTGTTTATTCTAAAGTGCTGCGTTGCAGTCATTCATAATTTTAATATATTAACAATATTATCGATGCTAATGGTAGAATTTATTCTTATACTTAGCCCTTTTTATATCTTATGTATATTTGACTGTTATTATAATTGTAACATTGATTAAAGAAAAATAATCTTACACAGACTTACATCATTTGTAAATTAATTATGCTCAAGCCTTAGCTTTGTATTCAGCTCGCACTGCAGCTGGACCCACAGTAGGCAATATTAAATATATGTCATGCTGATGCGAGAGCTTTAATTGGCAGTCGTGGTAACATCCTGTAGAAGCCAGTTATCACTGCAACGCATCAAGCCGCAGGGTGTTGGCTTTATACAACAGTGTTTTATTGGATCTGGCTCTGAGGTGCAGTACTGTTTCATTAGTCTCCAGTTCCTGACCAATGGCAAAGAATAGACAGACCTGTCAATTAAAATCTGATATCAGTCAGATCAGATATGTAAGCAGGGGTTATATTGGATTAATAGCCCAGGGACTTGGATGTTTTGACATCCTCTGGGAGGTAAGGGATCAGACTTTCTGAATATATGCCAACCACTGATTATAAGCTTACCCTAGTGATAATAGCTGATAATAGCTTTCTTTGAGTAAAAGTAAACATGAATTTATTAAAATTCATATTTCAGTGAAAAAAACCTATACTGAAAACTTTGCAGTAAAAGTTAATAGCCCTTATAATAACTCTATCAACAGCTCTGATTTTGTCTAAGGAAAATATCTCTGTTTCTGACTTTCTAAATATACAACTATATCAAAACTAGGCCTACTTATTTAGAAAAAGTAGCAGATAAAATCATCAGAGGCAGTGGATACCCTGCCTGAACCTAGGTTTAGTATTCATTTGGCAATGAGGTATGATCTGTAACCAGTTTATTATTTGAGTATCAGATGTTTTTGACATCAAGAACGGCATCTGAGTTCGAATCAACCCTGTTTACTAGAAATTACATTTATATAAAACTAAACTGCAACAGCAAATAGTTTTTGTAGGAAAGGTAATTGCTGGCTGTATTTTGTTCAGAGACAATGTTTTTTTTAAGCACATGTTTATTAACAGCAGCAGAGTCACCAGGAGGTGGTGAGGGTCGATGGTG
Organism: Seriola aureovittata; assembly: GCF_021018895.1. Classification (NCBI taxonomy): domain Eukaryota; kingdom Metazoa; phylum Chordata; class Actinopteri; order Carangiformes; family Carangidae; genus Seriola; species Seriola aureovittata. The sequence goes on from NC_079374.1 coordinate 19,983,907, forward strand.
GGCGTATAAAGTATAAAGAGTTAACATCAGAGTCGCATGTGTGGGACTTTAGAAAGAAAGTTTAACAATACTGTGGTCACTATAAATGAATAATGTACTGCAAAATCTGATATTTTGGCAGAAAACAAATACATTGTCAGCAAAGTTACTGTGTAACTTGACCAATATGTAAATATACAATATGTCCCCATGACATGTATAGGTTTTGTACAAAACATATTGATGATGATGCAGTTTAGTTGTACAGAAACCTAATTTTAGATGACAGGGTTGATTTGAATGATGTTGTTGAAGGTTGTAAGTGTCTTTTTGTCAGTGTGTAATCCCAGGTACTCAAACCAAAGGAATACCACAGATTTTTCAGGTGTTCATCATATGCTTAGTTTTATTTGCTCTCCAAGATATTGAGGAAAAAACATTTCCTGCAGTGACTCTCTACCAAAGATTCCGGCTTGTAGTCTGCAATCCTCAGAATTCTCATCAGGTATAGGCAGGTAGCAGCTAATCCAGGACCATCACTTGAGGCCTGACAGGTTTTTCTCTCTTTGATATGCAGTCAGTGAACCATTGGAAGTCACCAGCTGTTTTCCACTGTGCGCTTTTGTTTCTTTGTGCCCAGTAGATGTCTACAAATCCTATAAAGAAGAAATATGTTTCCCAACTCATATGAACATCTTTGGCTTCTTGAGTTCAGCTGCTGGACGATACCTTGTGTGAATCTTTGATTATGCTTGAACTTATTAGTTAGCCACTTCCCATATCAGCCCTAGGACTTATAGTTTATCAGCCTGAGGTATTATCAGTTGTAGATGTCAAATGAAGACTGTATATGTGATGTGGTGAATAAATAGGTACTGTATGTACAGATAATTAGGTGGTTAGATAATATCACCTATATTAGATCTCCAGTACCGGGAAGTAATCATAGCTGCACTCTAACTGTTAAGCAAATCTTTTGTATGGTGTGTGTGTTTGATTTTGTTGGGTTGATTATTTTTCTAGAAAACTCCCTTCAAGCCATATCCACTGGTACACCATACTGGAGGGCACTGCTTTAAAGGTACCAGGGGGATAAAGCTGATGTGTTTGGTCATGACTGATACTGTGCTAAATAATGTGCCACAAAACCCAGTCTGCATCGCACACTTGATTGAGACTTGTTTTCTTGAGTCACAGAAAAAAAAGCTCCTCAGTGTTGAACTCTTATTCAATTTGATCTAAGTGAATACAAATATTATCCCAAAACACATAACACCGAAAAAATTATCAGCAAATTATTTTACTTACTCCCCATTAGTGTGTCTTACTGGAGGGCATGGCTGCATAAAACATGAATTATTCGGATCTCCTCAGTTTTGTTTGAGCCTGACTTCCCACTCATCCCTGTGGTGCATTGTTTCAATAATTTTTGACAGCACTTGTGTGTTCATGGACTGGGATCAGTAACGCATGGCTGCTTTAACTGCTCAGAGCCCTCCTAAGGACATTAAAGAGATAGAAGTGGGAGTGTTGGGTCGGGTAAGGCAGGGGAACAGGTCAGGTGTGTGAGAAAAACAGCGCCTGTGAACCTTTGTAGTGAAGAGTAGCTTATTGCTGGCAGGAAAAAAACAACACACACACACACACACACACACACACACACACACACACACACACACACACACACACACACAAACACAGACTTACTGCATAGCTGTTTGTGTGGTTCGATGTGTTTCACCTGCAGTATAAGGAGATTATACGTAGCGCTGAACATTTGGCTTTGAAAAACAGCACTTCATTTCGAGGACTGATGTGGTTGGCTGCATCTTGCTCTGGGTGCATTTAAATGAGGACTGGGTATGTTGTAAGAGAAGTAGCTCATCATCACCAATTACCTACATTGACAGGCTGAAGAATTAATTTTGCTCCCTGAAGAACATGACAGCTTTCATTCCTTTCTCAAAAAACAATTAGTTTGAATATAAGTGAGTTCAGTGTGTGATAGTTAGACCTACATTTTCTCAATGCTGCTGTACTTCAACAACGAATCAGGTTTGACAACAGAGTGAATATGAGCTCAATAAGATCAAAAACTAATGAGAGGGTTTCTAGCTGATTCAATGAATAGGTATTAAAGGGATAGTCCACAGGATTCCCATTAGTCCTATGATCTTGAACAATTTAGTGAGAATATGTCTCCACTAGATCAAGATAAAAGGGAGTAGAGACTCAACACCATCAAGCAAAAGTCTCTTGAGTTGCTCATTTGTCAGTAAATGTGACTGCGAGCACACTGACAATAGGCCTGTAGGACTACGAGTGACTGTCATATTAGAGCTAAACTAAAGCAGAGCTTATCCAGGTGTAGCAATACAGCTGAAATTAATACTCTCAAATGCAATGAAGCCAGTTGCTCAGTCACTGCTGATAAAGCCTCCCAAAAACCGTCTGTCTCAGTGGCATCACGGATCTGATTCTCAGGTTTGCTGAAATCTAATTGTGGTAAAATGGTGTTTTTACTCACAAATGTTAACTGAATCATTGCTGTAATGACACAATAATAGAAAGATTTGGACCGAAAGTAGTTATGTGTTTTATGTTTGCATTACAGGATGTTAAAACTAAGGCAAATATGCTGCACATACTAGACAAGTGGCAACCTGTGAGCTAGTTGCAAACATAACAGAAGCAGCACATTTCTCCAAAAAACTCCTGAGAAGGTATCAGAACAAGTCTGAAAAAAAAGTCACCATTAAAGACTCCATATTAGTTGTAATAGATTATGTCAATCGTTCAGGGACTACTTAGAGTAATTCATTAATGAGAAGTTCCTCATTTGTTCCTTACACACTCATCAGTAACTGCTCGGATTTTGAGGCTTATTTTGAGGCAACATTTTTTGTGTAGCCAGTTGATTGGGCTCTTATCCACTGCTACTTACGTATATTATCTCCTCACTCTGACAGCCAGCTCTTTGCTCCATTTTGGGTGCTATTCTCAGAACAATATATACTGTAAACCTGTTATTTTGACATCATCAGCCTTGTTCTGAAGTAGTGTTGTTTGGGCTTTTTGCAAGTTGAGTCTATTTTTGTGGTCTTGACATTATTCCAGTGAGTAATAATGCCACCACATTCACCATCTGCTGAGAACTGGAAACACTGCTACATCACTACAAAGTCAGGCAGGACAAGAAAAAGGAGCAGTCAGAGGATCAGACAGATTGTAAACAAAACCCAGGTTAGCCCAAGTTATTTGGAAGAGAAAAGAACCATGAAATTATTAATCAAACTGTTTGTTAGAGAGATCCATCACAGTTTGTAGACCATGCTTCTGGTTAGGTGTTGACTCACTGTACTTTCTGTAGTTGTGCCCTCAAACAGTTTCCCAGGGTAACAGGCAATAATTATTGACATTTTAGGTGTTCTACCTCCATATAAAGTGATTCATACTTCAACCTGTTGGCTTGTTTACAACCTCTCTGATTGTCTGACTGATTGTGTTTCTTGCTCAGCTGAACATACTCTAGTGATGTTCCTGTGTTCTCAGACCTGAGTAATTACTTTGGCGAGTTCATTTTAATAGACATGGGGGCCAAACTACAGTATAAAGTGTAATAAAATGAATGTATATGGGTGCATTTATTTGACATTGTAAATTTTACATTTGAAAATGACTTACATTCACATAAGCGGTTTCAGAGAAGGTCTGTCTTCACTTCTCTCTTCCCTTTCATTTCATTTGCGTTACTGAGAAGGGGTGGTGCAGTCGGGGGTAAAACCTCTGTTCTTTGTCTACTGCTCTCCAGGATCGTTTATTCTGAGTTTCAATAGAACTGAAAATGTAGGTGTTGTCACTGACACTACTTTTTTGTTTTGAATTGTTAGACGGCTGCATGAAATGACACTTTGCTGCTCACAGCGCCACCTGTGAACAGTGGCAAACAGTTCAACAGCTTTGCTCTGTCATACTGTATTTAACCTTATAAAACACAGTGTCTTTAGACTTAGCATTCAATTCACTTCCCTCCACTTGCTTCTTGAACCTGCATTCACAACACATAGGCTACAGTATCATATATGCCCATTTTCATGGTCTATTTAAATATTGTTCTTGCTCCATCTACTCCATGGTCTGGCAGTACAAACTTTGCATCTAAACTCACAGTACTCCCACATCATGTCTCCTACCACTTGCTGAAATTGATGCATACTTAAGCACACTGAGAAATATTGAACAGGCAGGTCATGAATCACTTTTGATGCTCTAGGGGTGACTCCCTTGACCCCTCAACCCTGGCCAGAAAGAGTGTGGTGTGGTAGAACATCAACATGGATTCATAAAGTTAAGTGTATGTATACAGTGATACAGAGTAAACTGGCAAGTACAGTGGAACTAGGATATTAAATAAGTGAAATCTAACTAAGTTAGTGCATTCTGTGATAAATAACAATTATTGGTTATATAAAGGAGGGCTTCTATAAACTATATCCCAAATTACTGAATAATTTAAAGGCCATGCTGACCAAATGGTCAGTCTCAAAACTTACAGTCAGACTCTAATGTAGATTAATAAGACTGTTTGGAAGACTACGACACCACTGCATCTGAGAAAAAAAAAAAAAAAAAACGACAGCTATTTCTTCAACTACTTTAAAAGAGGTCTAATTTTCATATGCATGAGCTGTAATTTTGGAAAATGTGAGACAGATAAAAGAACTGAGCAGCTGAACGTTTACAAGGAAGAACAAAGGAAAATGATTCTGAGACATCTTGGTGGTAACCATGAGACCATGAAATGGAACTTCAACACTTGCGTGTCAGCTGGGCAATTTTCCACCATGTGAGGTCAGACAAATTCAAAGAAAGCTTCCTTTTGCCTTTCACAGAAGAATAATTCCCCTGAAGATCATACAGGGTTGTTGTGGTTACATATATCATAACCCTCAGCTTGTTGAAAACACATTACAGTTACAAAGGAAAAACTATTTATTTGTGTGTGTGTGTGTGTGTGTGTGTGTGTGTGTGTGTGTGTGTGTGTGTGTGTGTGTGTGTGTTGTCACCCCTGGCTCAGGGCTAGCAACAATAAGGGAGGCCACACACAAAACCAGAGACTGAGACTGCCAGAAGGACTGTCCCTTATGGCTTCTGGAAGCCCCGCTCATTGAGGCAAGAAGAGCAGACGACCCTCCCGACTCCACCTAACTTCCAGCATCTGCAAAAGTACAAACCAAACTGGCAGGCAGAGTGGAAGGGTTCGTCACAGTGTGGACCATGTATTACTGATGTACCTTAATCTGTTCGCACAGTCAGATTATGGGGACTTGACTTCCTTATGGGGACAATAATCAAGTCCCCATAATGATGTGAATCATTAAATCTTAAGGTGAAGACATGTTTTAAGGCCAGGGTAAGTTAGGTTTAGGTTTAGGTTTGGGTTGAGGTTTTGATTAGTTTTAGGTTTAGATTAATGTTAGGTTTAGGCTAAGGTGAAGTTAGGTTCAGGTTAAGGTTATGTTAAGCTTTAGGGTTAAACAAATTTTATTTATGCTTAAGGATGGAGTAATTCCCCAGGAAAAGTATATAAATCAACATAATGAATGAAGTCATGGAGACACGACTGTGTGTGTATGTGTGTGTGGTTAGTGGGTATTGGCAAATACATATGGACCAATTCTAATCCTAATGTTTGTAAAGAGACCATCTGGCAAATCCCTCTGTACTGGATCCACTGTGTTTGAAAAGCATGACTGTGGTTTCTCATGTGACGTGTAGTTTGAAATGTATCACACCAGAGGACCTTTGTAGCTCAGCTGCTCTTTCCTGATACTGATGAAGTAGATGGATCAGTGTGGAGCTTAATAAATATGATACATTTAATTCTTGATGAAAGCATCAAAGCATTTTGCTATGGCTCTTTGTTTGAAAATTCAGGTTGACACTGCTGGCTAGTGACTAGTCCAGCAGCTCATCTAGATGATATATCATTGTGGTGTGGTTTAGGATCGAAGCAATGGAGGCTCTTCTGCCAAGAGGCAATAATATTTGTCAGGGTTGTAGATTGATTTCTCATTTTAATGCCCCTGTTTCATGCCTTAATCTCAAGGTAACATTTTGTGGTGGAGGGAAACTGTGGAAGAGAGCCAGGGCTGACATATTTGTACTTTATCTCGGGGCAAATTACCATTTGTGTCATTACATTACTTTACCTAATGGTTTTACTGACAAGAAGCACACAGTCCTGCCAGCGGAGATATGCAAGATGTTTTTTTGTACAGTAATGGTCTTTCAGTAAAATTAGCTGGAACTTTGATGTCACAAATCCAACCAATATTACTTTGAATCAAAGTGGAGCTTTGGGACAAATCCATGCAAACAAAGCTCTTGTAATGTCAAATGCTAAATTTGCTTCTATTTAGTCATGACAGCGGGGGCATATCTGCAGCTCGTACTTTACTACTAATCATACCTGTCAGAATCTGAATGCTGCACTCAGGGAAAAAGGCATGTTTGATGGCTTAAAAGCTAATTACACTCGGGATTTGTTACTTGAGTCATCTAGTTGCTGCCCTGAGCCTGCGGACCCTTCCTGCTTTATTGCACTGAGACTGACATCCATATTGTACAAAAAGGTTTTAACAGAGTTTCTTTTGAGGCCGAATCAGCACGATTGCAAAGACAACCTATAATTTTCCCATCACTCTGATGCTCTGATGCCCTTTTGTGATTGTAACCAACTGACAAATAGGCTAAGTTATTTTAACGTAATAGGATTTTTTCAGTGGTGGCTGTTCAGAAACATATTTTGCTCTACTTTTATTTTGTTATAAAGATGACAAAGAAAGTGATTCTGCATGCTGTTTAGCCTGTTATCTATTCTTACCACATTTTAACAACACATTTTAGGTTGTGTGATGCTCCATAACTTGTAATGCATTACAACATGAGATGTCTGTTCTTTTATTTTAAACTTATCACTTATGGACACTTTACACAGTATAATCTTCCATTATAGAAGAGTCACCATTCTCCATTTTCACAGCAGCTCCTGTCAGCTTTATGGAGCTTTTTGTTTATTGGCTACCTTCTTTTGTTTTACTCTCACTGCTCTCATTGTGTTGTTTTTAGCTGTAGCAACAGGGTCGGACTGGAATAATAATTTGGGAATCTTAATGTAAGCGGGGGCAAAATACGACATATACTGAACCCATTTTTGTTGTTTTTCTTTCTGTTTACTATGTATGCCAGTAACATATTTCTTTTAGTTTTATTACACAAAAAATTCTTAAAAACATCAAAAATGGTTAAAAACGGCCAAGTGTCTTCAGTCTCAAAAGATAGCCAATTGCACTTCCATGATTAAGGCTATAGGATTGAAATAAGTAAATAATAAGCTAGCAACTGTTTGCTAACAGCCATGTCAACATTATGACGTGATGTTTTCACAACTTGTTTCCGCTGACTCCAATTTTTCAAATATCAGTCATTACAGATTTAATAGGAGTGTGCAGTCAGTCGGTCATGTCATCAATGTTGCAGTCATCGTGTGTTTGGAGTTTGGGGATTTAATCCACTGTGAGAACACCAGTGTTAGTTTTAGTTATGTGACCACTACCTGTGGGAGAGAGCAAATGTCCGATACTGTTCCTACAAACTCAAGAATGACAGTAGTGTTTGACATTGATTTTTAAACTAGGCAGCTCAGGATACTGAACCACTGAATTCACAGGGTCCATCCAGAGTTTTTCCCTAGTACAGAGCACAGTTACTGGATGGGTCAGTGGGCTCTTTTAACAACAGCTCTCAAGAAAAAAAAAAAAAGGATTTTTGTCAACAGCAGTGGTGGGCAGCCTGTCAGGAGCACCGGGCCTGGTCTGGGTCATTTTTGGCCAGCCATGAACAGTCAGCTTGACCAATAATATAGCAAGTGGGAATGAGGTGATGGACTCTAGTGCGACTCTCATGCTTGGGTCACACCGCTTACCTCACCTGTGCATGAAACTGCCAGCTTTGCTGCTGCTGCACTGCTCCTACCAGCCCTATCTATATCTGAAAAATTTAACAGACAGTAGCCCCTTTTACAGACCGTTGAAGGAAGAAATGTTGCGCCTTTATTCCGCCTCATCGTTCTGTGTAAAAGGTTCAAACACTGAATGAGGGTGCATTGCTGTTCTGCCTGTAAACCAGCAGAGGAGGCAGTCACAGAGCTGAATCAACGTTTTTGTAAAAGGAAGAGCTGCGGGACAGGACGCCGACGCTGTTGTGTTACACATCACGCCTCTGATTCTGGAATGCTGGCATGTTAAAATCACACATGGGGGCGGCATTATGCCAGCTTTGTTTGATTGAGTGTAAAGGCGGCATAATGAAGGGTCTTCTCAGCAGCAACATTGAAGGATCTCTGTGTAAAAAAGGCAAGAAATAGAGAGTGCACCAGAAAATTCCTGCCCTTCACCTATTCTATTGATTTATTGATATATATTAATTATAGTTTAGAAGGGGTTTCTTCTATGACTATGACATGATCTTGATCCTACCTTAACATAGTGGCCAAATTTATGACTAGTGTGGTACCTGTGACATCAATGAATACGGTTAGCCTATAAAATTAGCGGTCTAATGGTTTGCATGAACAGAGTGGCCTAGAATGGAGTCAAATTCTGGTGTAAATATTTTTTTTCAGTCCACCCCTGATCAACAGAGAAAATATATAAACCATCACCACATGCATGGCAACTCTCCCAACGAGAAGAGCACTCAGAGAGCGCAGACCATGGCCAAGGCCAATGTCAAGCATACACTAGACTTCAGAGAAAAATATTCAAATTCATAGAAAATGATCTGGATCTGCCCCAATATTTAATGGCTTCTTCCCTGGCCCATGTCCCATCCCTCCACCAAGTTCAGTGCAAAACAATTCTGTACTTTTTGCGTAACCCTGCTGACAAATTAACAGACATGGGTCTGTTTAAACAAACATAACCTCCTTGGCAGAGGTAATAAAAGTGACAGTTGAAACATAAATGTCAGTCTTCTTTCTTTTTTTCTGTCTTGGTATGCACAATACCTTAGTTCAGTTGTCCCCACTAGTGGGCTGTAAAGATATTGCAAGTAGGCCATTAAATGTTTTAAAACGAAATGACCTTTAAAGACATTAAAAATGTTTAAAACATTAAAAACAAAAAAGAAAAATTGAGCCTCCCACATGTTTGATCATTATCATTAGACCAAAAAGTGCTCTGAGAACACAGTATTTGGCCTCAGTATTGTTATGTGGTTGGATGTGGGCTGGCAACATTTTTGAGATTTTCAAGTGGGCCATAAGTTGGAAAACGTTGGAAACCGCTGCCTTAGCTAGATTATAAACTAAAATTCTCAGGCAGAAGATCGAGCCCAATACAACCATAGGGGCTAGCAGAAAAGGAAAAAGAAGCAGAAAGTCCAACACAATGCAAGAGAAGTTTCTGAGGGACATGAAACTAATGAATCTGTCAAGCACTTTGAAAATGAGTTAAAGATGCGTTTAAGGTCACTCATATAGATACACTACTGTTAGTGTCCTTCAAAAGCTTATATGGGCCTTTTTCACAGACTAGAATTTAATGTCATAGGAGGGGTGTAAATAATAAACTGATGATGGCTGATTTCCACTCAGATGCTTCAGGTTCAGGGTCCTGGCATTTGTGCATGCTTGTGCACTACCATTGTAAATGTTACTTGTAAAACACCATGCTTTTCTCAATATGACAAGTCTAAATGTCTGCTGTAAAAAAACATCTGTTGTGTGTCAGTTCTCATTGCCTTCAATTTGCAGTATGTCTTTATCTGCTTGTGTTTTCTGTATATGCAGAAAATGTATTTATACAACGTATGCAATCTCAAAATTGATAAGATATACTCTGACAAGAAGGGCAAACACCACCTAAACCCACCTGCTACTCTATCTCTTTGTCAACCAAAATAAAATTTGCGACATGCTCTTCATTCTCCATCCTCCTATAAGTTTCAGGATGGTTCTCACGACAGGCAGCTAAACTAGAGCAAAATTTAAACATAATATCGGCATTCATTTTAACTGTGTAAAGTAGTATTATCCCAGCTCAAAACACCAATACTCTTATTAATCTCATTGTGTGATGAATCTCGTGGGGTTTGTTCATGTGCCTTTGTTATTCTCTATAACGCCTTGGGTCTTTAAACAGGCCTTACTTCGTGGCAAGCCTGTTTGTACAGAATTACCATCATTGAGCTGACAACAGCGGAAGCTTTTTAACACTCTTACTTTTTACTCCCTCTGCCATCACAGTTATTTCTATTCAGCTCGTGTCAGGCTGTGGCTTAGCTTAGGTTATCTAGGTTTTAGCTGGAGTAGGAAGTTGTTGACGTGTCATACCAGCTTTAATTTCAACATTTGTTTTCAACTTTGAACTAAAAGCAGCAGGTGTTAACTGCAGTCTGGGCAAACCTCAAACTTCCAATACACATAATGGAGGAAAGCAATGGGGTATTTTTTTTCTTCCCAATCCGCTACCTCACCCATCACCAACCCCTGTCAAATACCACCTGAGCCTCAAGCTGAGCCCTTAAGAATCCCTGACTTATTTATGTGAAATTAGTTTCCATGGTGTTTATCTCCACATCCAGTCATGTTTGCTCACAGCCTTCTTCACTGCTAAAAATATCACCTAACCAGACTCTCCAAAGAGATTTGCAATAGGTAGTGAGATCTGAATCTAATATGATATGCACTTTTATTGTAAAAGGGAACAAATGTCAGGGTGATAACACAGCCATAACTGTCTTTATACATTATAGTGGTTGGCTACCATAATCACAATCACTCCATTACTTTAAATATTAAAGAAACCCCGATTTGTATGGTGTTGTATCTTTTATGCTGTGCTGAACTTACTAAAACTGCCACTGGCCCTCCGACTATAGTAACAGGGTCCTAAATGACCCCTGTTTGTGTTCCTCCTGATATCAAAATAAAACTCAAATATTTTAGTATTTGGATTTTTGGAAAAAATACAGGGGCCATCAATGAAAATTACTTTGTTAAAAAATAAAATAAAAAAACTGCAAATGAATGACAAATGTGCATATATGCAATATTCAGATAGAGACACTAGTCTACTGAATTGTAAATTCTCAGTTGCTTTCTAATTCTGGCTTCTCTTGACTTTGTAGTGGGCAGAAAAGGGTATGTACCAAACAAGCACTCACAGTGTGTTTCCTGACCTTGCCGGGCTCTACAGCCAAATTAAATATTGGTCTCTGATCACATTATTTGCCAAGGGGTAGAGGAAGACAAAAGGATGGCTTTCCACAGATTATCACAGTTTCTTATTAAATTATTTTACCATCCAGAGGATCAATTGGAATTGTTAAGAATTAATTTGCATGTATTGTATCTCTGTAGAGGCTCACGTTTTACAGTTAGATTTAAAGTCTCTGCACCAGAGTTTTCAATTTTATCCCTCAAGGAAGTAAAGTGCCTGTTCAGTTCAAGCAAGCATGCTGACAGTGAAGTGATAAAGCACTTATTGTTATTTATGTGCATTTTTACTTACAACTGCTCCTGAATCAAACTAATATGTCCTAAACCTGCAGGCCATGTAAAGTGATCGGATTAAAGGATACAAATATTTGGGGGAGTGAGAATATCTCTGTGTACCTTTCTTTATATGTCATAATATATGTATTATTTCCACAAATAACTGTCCAATTATCTTCTATAAAACTATAAAAGGTAGTGTGTGTGTGTGTGTGTGTGTGTGTGTGTGTGTGTGTGAGTACGAATGATTTGGGGACTGTTAAGTCTGATCGTTGATATTCCCAAATATATCAGCCTGACATCTCAACCAACAATAAATTAAGAATTAGATCAGGGAGCCCAAAGAAACAAAGGTTTCCGCACAAGGAGCAGTGCTGATTTATTGCTGGTTTAGAAGGTGGCCCCCTGAGTTAAACCATGGTAGGATAGAAGAATAAATCTCCCCTGATCAGACTGAGCCTCCAGACTCAAATGTAGCAGCTCGTTTGGCCCCACAGGTCAAGTCTGCTGGCCCCGGGCCACTTGCAGTATTTAATCTTCAGCCCTTTGGCTAAACTAAAGCATGGATAATCCAAGCCTACATGGACACATACAGTCCCCTTGCAGATTCAGGAGGGGTATCACCAGCCACCTGTGGGTCTTTCATAGCTTTTTTTACAGTTCAAAGCACTGACTAACACTTTACAATAAGGCACACAAAATAATACTAAGAAATAATAGAAATAACTGCACATTAAGGAGAAGCTAACAAATAGCCCCCAAATAACTGCTTCTGAAGTAGCAAGCCACTTTGAACACTGAATCAGATGCTAATATGAAGTGTCACTTTTTACATACATGGTATTCACTATTAGCTAGTTACAACTGAGTTGTTTCTGAATTGAATGCATCATTAATTACTGATAAATGAGTACAATGGTAAACTATGGTATGATAATCATAAAGCATTATCTAGTTACTATTGCAAATCCTGCATGTCAGATATCAGTTATCAGCAGTTAGTCTCACTACTGATAATTCTGTTCAAGTTTTAACAAGTGGATCCTGCAGCCATGCATGTGACTATATTAGGTGTTATTAGGCACAGCAGCACATTGAGGTAAATGCTACGGTCAGCATACTAACATGCTTTAGCATCCTACAATTGACTAATTAGCACCAATTAGCAAACTACAGCTGAAGCTGATGGCAAAGTCATCAGGTGTTTGGTCATAAAGTTGTAAAATATATATTGGACAAACTGAAATTTTGCCTTGATGTTGATTACGTTGAAAAGTCAGGGGACTGTCAGATATTACTATTCATGTTGAAGTGAAATGAATGCCATTGAATTCATGGTAATTCATCCAGAGGTTGTCAAGTTATTTCTCTCAACACCTTAAATGTCAACCTCATGGAATTGCAATGTGAAAAGTAAGGGGACCATGAATGTCTGTCTAATCCATCCAATCATAGTCTGGACCAACTGACAGACCAGTTGACTGACTGATAGTGTAACAAATAGGAATACACAGTTTCAACTTAATGATAATATCTTATTGTCACAAAGTTTTTTTTTTTTAGGTCACATCAGATCACTGTGACTGCACATGATCAATACCAGGATGAATGCGGCAGATGTGCCATTTATGTCAAACAATATACCACACTAGGCATGAAGCCCTTAGAATTTATCACAGCTTACTCTCCTCATTTCACCTCTACTGATAAAATATGAAATACAGTCATGCACCTGCCATGAAAACCACCTTGTAATATTTGCTTAATCATGCAATTATTTTGGCTTTGAAGTTTCCCTCTAATTGCCATTTCCTTTTGAAGTCATGATCAATTAAATGCTCAGCTTAGATTCCAGTTGGAGTCATTTTATCTTTGGAGCAGTTGGCTGTGGTAATCTGCCAACCTTGGCCCCACCTGAGAGGACAGTCCTTGGGGCTTAACACCATCCCTCTTAGATTTTGTTGCTGTACATTATGCTAATATAGGAATGCAAATATGGTGCCTGACAACAGTTTCTGCCACAGTCCTTCCAGGTGTTACTCAGTCTATGATCCTTATCAAGGTGTGAGCATGGAAGTATGTGTGTGAGAGGGACTGGGGGAGCAGGAGAAGCAGGACGGACACTGGGGCAGAGAGGGTTTATAATGGAATTAGGAGTGACTGAGTTCGGAGACAGGCACAATACTAATCACCTTTCATTTAAAAGACCTCTGAGTAATTGCCATGGTTTGCAACTGGGCAGTTGGATAAGCAGTGTAGTCTCAGTAGGCTAAATGTCAAAGACAGTCAGAAACCCCCAAAGCATTACACCCACGCATACTCTGTTCGTACAGAAGGACACTGTCAAGGACAAACTACACCAACATATTTAATACTACAAACATTCAACTGTGATGTATTTTTATCAAACCACAAATAACATATCAGTCTTCTTTTCCTTTTGTTTACACTTGTACTGTGACTGTTTTACTTCTCTCTATCATTCGCTTGCGTTACATTTCATCAGCTAAATTCTCCTTACATACTCGCTGCAGCTGAGACAAAAAGCCATATTGCAAGTCCACATTTTGGTTTTGTTTATGAGCAGTAGTTTGAAATTCTAAATCTAGGGTAAGTATTGTGTCCTGCATTTTAACCTTGACCCATCCCTGCTTGTTAAAATGCAGAGCATCTGCCTCTGCATATAAATATTCCCATGATTTAGTCCTTGTTACCACCTCCCACTCCTTCCACCAAGTCCCCGAATGAATTTTGATGCCTCTCTTTTAATTTGCCTATACACCTATGTTGGCGATCTCACTGGTGATTAAAATTGGTATTATTTGCTAGATTACCTTCACATAAAGGGTGTGCTTAAACATGAACGGTATCCCAAAAGAGCACTTTAAGGAGAGCATGCAGGCCTGATTATCAGCAGCTAAAAGCCCACGCTTTCCTCTTATTCCCTCTGAGCATGACTTGGGAGCTCTAAAGGACAGGCAGAGCCATTATAGTCATGAGGAACAAAGCAGAGGCAGAGGGCTCGGTTTCAGAGCATGCTTTTTAACCACACAACTTTTCTGAAAATGCTACTGTCTTTACACCAAAGCTCAAAAAATGGACAAAGCTTTACAGAATTTCCAGCATACAAAGCAAAAAGGCCAAAAAGATTCAGTCACATTGGTTTAACGTGCTGCTGCCTTTAACTGCAGCCTAATAGAGGGGGATAAACATTCATGTTATAAGGAGAACAAAATGCTGTGCTGATACAAAGAGACTATATTTTAATACTTGAAATGTGACACTTTGTAAGCAGTTCACACTGATGTAATATTAAAGCTGAATAATGCAATGCGCTTGAAGGTGGCCTTAACCAAAAGCATTGGTTGTTGTGGCAAAAAAGCATTGCTTTTTTGCTTTCCTGCAAGCAACCTCATGTGGTTATGAAAGTAATTACAGTCCTTTGTTTGTAGCAAAGGTGGACATGGCGTGACATTGTTTTACTTTCCTTGGGGAAGGTTGGGGTGGATGGTTGGGTAAACAATGTGTGCAAAATGTGTTACTTTGTTTGACACCAGTCTTGCACCAACAGCCAACACTGATTCATTGGCAATGTTTTCCAGACTTAAATATGCAGAAGCCCATCTTACGCTTTACAATACTCATATTCCATATGTACATTGAGAGAGTTGTGGAGTTCTTTTGGAAGCTACAAAACCAATAGCCCCTTAATGGCTACAGAGGGGCCAACGTTTCAGTTTAGAAACCAGTGAGTTAACTAACCGATGATTAAACCAAGGATAAACACAAAAACATATTCAACTTAGAAGCACAAACAATTTACGCACACAAAGTTCAATGTTGTTATAATTAATCTTGGCTTGACCAAGTACTTTGTGTCTGTGTGCTACACTTGTTAAGGTCAGATGAGAATTACAACGATAACATGTATTAACCATGAACTTGTAATGGCAAATGACATTTCACACAAAGGCATGAAGTGATTTCCACACTGCATAAATACAGGCAGGTCTGACAGATGTGGGAAGAAGGGAAGGGATGGGGTGAGAAATAAAGTCATGGCTGACGAGCATGAAAACACTTAGGAAATGGCCATGCATAGTGTAAGATGGGTTTTGCACAATGCCACTGTTTTGATTCCTCCAGCTGGGTAGAGAGGGAGACATGCACTTGAGAAAATGAGTTGTGTATCAGGGAAGAAACAGACACCCCACCAGCTCTGGCTCAGAACACAAAGATGTTTATAAAAAGGACTAGGAAATTCAATAATGTGGTGATATTCTGGCTATGCAGCTTCACAGACTTCACAGCTCTTATGGTGGAAGACTTGCAAGGAAATTTTGTGCCATATTAATTATCACTGTAAAGCGAATCAATCATTACTGAAGGCATTGTGAAGAAGGATGCAGTGTGGGACTCACGGTATGAGAAAATGACAGGGTCACAGGTTGAGAATTTTAAAATTTATGAAAATAAGGGAGAGATTTGTAATGCTGTGGTGAGCCTGGAAGTTTTGACTGCACCAACTGTGGAAATCATCTGTGGAGGAGGTGATCATTATTGCAGTTGCTGGGAGTCCTCTTTTGTTAGACCCTTCCCTCCAAGATTAGAGATTCAAAGAAAAGTGCTGCTTTGCAAAAAGTTGTATAAAGTCTTGGAGAAAGTAGTAGGTTGTTTTTTTTTTTACACAATGCTTGTTCACAAGCAATACTTGTTACACTTGCAAGCAGTAACATGGCTGCAATAACATGCGAGAAGTGCTGGAAGCAAGTGATTGTTTTTTCTCACTTGAAGCTGGTGTGGGTGTTAAGACAAAGTGCTATCCAAACCCAGCAAATAGGCATCAATGCCTACATATAGCCTTTTGTAGTCCACCTTTCCAACACAGCCTATAACACAAAGGCAAGATGACATAAGATCATCACATGCGATTTTGCAGAAAATACGTTTATGAATAAGCACTGTCAAAAATTATAGAACCAGCAGCCAATACCATACTTACATTAGCTTTGATTTATTAAAAATGAAAGTATTTAGTTACCCAATTCATTTTTAAGCTTTTATTCAGAAACAAAATGTCATCTTTAAAGCTGCTTTATTTATAACAGAACACTGAAATATTGTGCATTTACAAATTTGTTGTGGCCTAACAGCTGCCAACAGTTGCTTGCTTTCACATCCAGCAGACACAATGACACATTAAGAGTCGTGTTTCTGGCTACTTGTGGATTGTATGAAAAGAAATGAAGCTTCAAAATCCTTCACTATATATTTACCAGTTAGTTGCTAACTTTGTCTGTGTGCCATTGGTGCAGGGCAGGTAGCACAAGTTGGATTTACCAGAACTTTTCAACAAAAAATTCTCAATGGTTTTATCAGTGAGGGACACCACCCCAGAATTACATAGTCATTTCATTCTTTGTTAATTTAAAAACATTGGTAAGTGTAGCTTTAAGCTTGACTATTAATTGTGTGATATACAGTAGATAATCATCAATCACAACACAGTTACCATAGTGATTAAAAGTCAGTCTTGTCAAGCTGCCCTACAACAAAGCCTATAAATACATGCTGTACAGTTCATGTCTGATGCTACTTTTAATGAAGCTTTCATGTTGTGGCTTCACCTTAACAATTTCATGTACAGCACGTACTTACAGATTCATCTAAAAGTGTATCCGTTCCTGATTATAACACCAGATAACAGACATACAGGTAGACTATTCTAACTGCAATCATCTGTGGATAGCACTGGACAAATTACTGATCATTACATTTCCAGCAGTCTGTGTATTCTCTGGGCAGACTGTACCTTATAAGACTCACCTAACCACTGTCATTTCCAAGCTATTATCCAGACTGAAATGTACAGAGGCATAGCAGGGTGGCTTTCCAAGGTTCCTCTGCCTCTAATTGGCAAGACGGCTTCAACTGTGTCTGACAACAAGAGGCTGAGAGAGCAGAGGGTTTGTCAATTGGGAGCACTAAAGTGAAACATTAGAAATTTGGGAATAACAATGCAGTGTGAGGTAGATAAGACACATATTAATCACCCTCCATTTGCTTTTACTGCTTCACATTTCCCTAAATTAGAAAACTTCAACATTTTGTAAGGTATACTGTTTTCTTGAAATACTTATCTTTAGCTTTATTGGTGCCTGTAAGGATCATTGGCACAGCCATCCAGAAACTTCAAATTCACAGTAAGCATCTTAGGCTCAGCAGGAATATACATTTTTACCACTCGATAGATGCTCGAATGACGGTCACTGCAAAAAGCCCCAGAAGGTAAAAATACCAACTTCATGGTCACATACTGTAACATCACATCCATCTATACAAGTGTTTATTTCATATCTGGTGCAGGAAGCCCCAGTGGTGATTATATACAGTGGTATAACCTGAAGCTTATGGAGCACAACCTATTTTGGAAGTTGACTTTTTTGCTGATGGTGACAGTTGCTCAGCCAGGCTGGTGTTTAGGTTCAAAGGCCACCATATCTCTCCCTCTCCTGATACCGTATGTCTTGCATTGATTAAATAAGCTTCTTCTTTGACTGTCCTTATCACAGAATTGTGCTGCGTTTGCATCTGCACACAGTAGCACCTTGCATTAACGTGAGAAGATGGTATCACAATTTTTAAAAAGCACTACATGCATGAAGAATAACTGTCATATTTTTTGAGCAGTTACTGTCTGTCACTTCTTGCTTGATGCCAGAGTGAATTGGCTCTGTGTCATTTGCTGCATGCAGTACACGATGTTCCATTTTAATACAGAGGAGTGAACTTTATAGTGCTGCCCTATGCCAGTGACAATTTTAATATCTAAAGTATGAGAGAAAAATTAAGGATCCAAAGCAAATTAATACTGTCAGACTTTCACTCCCATGGTTTTGGTATTGAACTGTCTGTGCTTTCCCTGTTGTTGAACACAAGTTAAACTCTTAAGGCCCCAGTAAATTGCTTCCCTTGGTAAATCCATCATCCACTGATTTAATCTAAATCCAGGCTTTTGGTCTAGTGCTAGGTCAGTTCATGCCCTTTCGTGTTATTTTTCATAGTGCAGCTATTGCTCCATTGTAAATGATAATTGACACTATTGTTGGAGCTGAGAAAAAAAATTGCTTAGAAATACTTTACATATCTACCTGAAACAGGATGTAATTGTCCTTAGCCTAAAGCTTTTAAATTAGTTTGATTTTCATAAAAATTAATTTGTTTAATCAAATGTGTTTTTTTTTTTTTTTTTTACCATGTATGTTGCACTTATATAAACATGTAATTCTAGATATTTAACCTTCACTTGAATACACACTCACTGAGCATATTTGCTCAATTGCTTATTCATGCAATTATCCAATCAGTGGCAGCAGTTCAGTACATAAAATTGCCATGTTGATGAGTTGCTCAGAGGAGAATGGCCAGTCTGGCTGAAGTTGAAGGTGTTGGAAGCTACGGTAACTCAGATAAGTACTCTTCATAAGTGTGGTGATCAGAAAAGCATCTCAGAATGCTCAACACCCTGAATCTTGAGGCAGATGAGCTATAACAGGAGAAGACCACATAGATTTCCACTCCTCTCAGCCAAGAACAGAAATCTGAGGCTGCAATGGGCACAGACTGGACAACTGAAAACTGGAAAAATGTCGCCTGGTCTAATGAATCTGGATTTCTGCTGAGGCACGCAGATGGTAGAGTCAGAATTTGGCATCAACGGCATGAATCCACGGACTCAACCTGCTTTGTATCAACAGTGCAGGCTGCTGGTGAGGGTGTAATGGTGTGGGGAATGTTTCTTGGCGCACTTTTGGCCCCTTAATACCAATCATAGTCAGCATGAATGTGCAGCTGACTGCAGAAATGATGTGATGCAATCATGTCAACATGGAGCAGAATTTCAAAAGGAATGTTTCCAACATCTTGTGAAATCCATGCCACGAAAAACTGAGGCTGTTTTGGGAGCGAAGGGAGGCACTACCCAGCATTAGTGTGGTGTTCCTAATAAAATGGTTGCTCTACTTAAATGACAGTGTTTAAGAACATTACTGCTGATTGAAAGCATCATAAGCTATTAATATCATATCTGAAATAATAAAGTCCACTAACTTTCTCAAAGCTGTCATTTGCAACTCACATCAGCGAATGGAAGAAGCTCAGGTGTCACATGATTTAGGTGTGGACATTGGTCACATACCATGATGAAACCCCTGTTAAATTACACATACACCATTCCAATGCTAATGAAGACCAGAGGATGTGGTTGCAAGCTCAGACAAAGTTTACAAACAGACTTTGCATTAAGATTCTTTAGATTATTTGAATAAACCTTTATGCTCAGAGTCCTAACCTTCACTTACTTGTGTTAGACTGTGTAATAAGAGACAGATTGCAATCCTGTGTTTTTGAATTTTTCTGGAGGGGGTAACCTTCTTGTTACATTCTGATCATGAATCACGTCTTTAAATAACCCACATTCACTGATGCTGTTAACTCTACTTTGCTTCATACCTAGGCTGACTCACCTCATGTATCCAACAGCAACCTTGACTATTCTGTGTGACCAGAGAAAACGTATGTTTCTTAAAAGAAAACTGACTTCCTAAATTGATCTGCAAAAATGATGACCATGAGGTAATGCTTTATTTTTCAGGTCTTATGAGTTATCAAGATATGTCCTGGAAAGAATTATATAATTTGGTACTATCTAAAGGGAAAAAATATCAATCTACAGTTTTGCATATTCAGCTCACCAGGTTCAAGTCTCAGTTTTTTACAATTGGTAACTCACACAAAGCTCTTCACACACTCAGCACGACAGCAATCAATGTGGACTGAACTATGGATCACATGTCATTATTACTTTCAAACAAATGCATACAGTCACCACATCTATCAAAAGTGATGAACCATTTTGTCCCTCAGATTCAATGACTACCCAAATTCTGTACTTACACTACATTTAGCACATTTGCATTGCTGTTAAACTTGCGTTCAAACACAAAACATAACAAAAAATTACTGTAAACTAGACATTTTCTGCATTCTGCTTTTCCCTCCACCTTCCACAACCCCACAGAAGAAATCTTTTCCTCATGGAGATGGAGAGTTTATGACCACAGCTGTGTCTCCTGGATACAATGAACAGTAGACGTTTGTGTACACCTAGCTGAAACTAATTTAGCCTACCCTCACTAATATAAATGGGGTGTACAAATGAAAAGAAACACATGTCCTTATAATGCGGTATAGCGCCACAAACTACATCCTTAAAAATGGCCATAAAGTTGAATCAACACCTCTCCAACAGTCTCAGCACAAACTGAACATTATAACCATCTTGAAGGGAGGATTTAATGCAGGTCTGCTTTATTAGACTCCATTAGTTTTAGCTTGGTGTACCTAATAAACTGCCAACTGAGTGTATCTGCATGACTGCCAGGAATGGATTGTAAAGCTACTGGTTAGTATTTTTTTTTCTTTTTTTTTTTTTTAGGTCAGCGTGTTCTGAGAGATAAAGTTTTCTTGTTGGAAGACAAATATTGTCAGTGTTCTGATACAACAGTTGATCTTGAAATATGGATGAAGTGTTTAGTTGCATTAGTGCAGTTTGAATGTGAGATTAACAGTCATGCTGAGCTGTATGTCAGTAAAGAGAGCTGTGTGAACGGTTTTGCAAAAGTGAACCCAAACATTTCCCTGCTTTTCATCTTCTGTACACACAAACTGCACGTTTTCTTAGATATCACATGGATATCTACATTTACAAATATCAAACCATGAAGCTAAATTGGTTGGGAGAAATGTTTTCCAACATCAGTAGCATGAAAGATTATTTCATTTTTCCATCAGGTTTTACTTTAGTAACATGTCATATTGTCCACTGAATGAAAATAATTTTACAGTGAGATACCTGTCCAATGTTTTGCACTGCACCTAACAGAAAATTGAACGCTGAAATCCACAGGGTGGGCTTGTTCAAATTAAAGTCACCAAGATGAAAGCCAGCAGAGATGATACCTGTATGGGCCTGGAATTTAAAAATGTGCTCTTACTCTGCGCCTTTCAGGACAGAGATAAGAGTGTTACACTGGAGCATACTGATGCCATGTGTTTGTTTACACTTGCTGCAAACCACAATGACTTAATCCCTGTTTTGCACCTTTGCCATCTCAGGACAGCGAGCTGCCGGGACGCCAGCATCTGGCCATGTTTCATATCAGGTGATCTAGCACAGCTACGGTGTGTTTGCAAAGCCTGCCCTGTGAGAATGATAAATTGAAGTGATACACGTGTGGTCTCACCTGTACGGCTTAGAAGTCTCTTGGGTGAATAACTCTACTCTGTTTATGTGTATGTACTGAACCTATCTTCTCTCCTGGGGGGAGTTGGGGCGCCATGCTCGGTGGGGCCTCTGGGAAGACATTATCGCCCACCCATCTATCCCCATGGGTTGTAGCTCCCTATATCTCTGCCAGAGGGGCTTGAATGTCATTTGTTACTCCTAGCATCTTATTACATTTCTTTCTGCAGGTGTGGTTCTTTCTTTATTGTGTCTCTTGCTAATTTAAAATGAAATTATAAATTATAAATATAAATGTAAATGTTACATTTCTAAAAATGACTTCATTAGTTTTTCAGTTTCCTGTTAGCGGTATACTACATAATGCGTAGTGCTACATTTGCCAAATTCAGCCATATGATTAAAACTGTGTTGTGGCAGATCAGTGTATTTATTTCAACTCAGTGAATTGAACTTTTGAGTTTGAGTTAATCTAATGCAATAATAGACGTTTAAACCCTGCACAAGGCCAACTGAGAGCGCATGTTATTCCTGTTGTCAATGTTATTAGTAAGTAATCATATTGCCTTACATCCTTTTTATCTTAATAGTCCGGATCTCTGTATTGCTTAGTATATTCTTTAAAAAAAAAAGTACTGTTAAATCAAATCTAACAATTTTAAGGAGTAGCATATCCCTAACTGATGCTCTCACTCTGCACTTTGGCCTCAGAGTTTCACACAGAAAAGCATGTCGCTCAGCCCTTAACGTTCCTGTGGCACTAATTCAAAGTTAACAAGCTTACCATGTTTAGGAAATGTGAGTAGCTAGAGGTTTAATTAGAAAATTTCAACCATTGTCTCTTTAGTGGCTCATGTGTTAGCAGGAAGTGAACTGAAAACTGAACTACAACTTCACTTGTATTCTTTGTAGTGATAAAACTTCACATTAAATTATGTGAATAATTTTCTAAATGGACAAGGCTGCTTTGCTTGCTGGGATCTAAACTAGCAACAACGCAGAGCATTCTTGAGCGAGTGTCAGCCGTCGGACTCATTCTGTCTCATGATGCAGCAACCTTTCCCTTAAATAGCAGGACAGTGATGTCCTGCAGGCTGTTCACAAAGCACTTAAACCTGCTAGTGACTTCACTGATATTTTGTCTGGAGAAAACTACGTGACCAGCTTCAGTGTCCCCCTCTATGTTTGAGCTATGCAGGGAAGATGTGTTGGCTGTGTCAGACAAGGACATTCAGTTCACCAAGGACATAAAAAAACAAGCTGCAGGCTGTATACAATAATGTGGTGCGCAAGTTGATGTGCAGTTGCACTCCCTTGACCCTCATTCCATGGACGATATGAGTCTGACAAAGATGGGGTTACAAGGCTGAGATGTTGGAACCGGAGAGTAAACAAAACCTGCAGCTGCATTGGCCGTCAGAGTGGAAGAGCAGGAGGAGATGGAGGAGAGGATGGAAAAATTTGAAATATTTTCATGACCTAAATCCATCCTGCTCAAGCTGGATAAAAGTAAATACACATGTTTTTAGACTGAGTAGATTTGTAGCCTAAATTGTGGTCAAAATCAAGGGTTAAGCAGGTGTAGTATCACTTGGAGAATTCCTTGCGCTATTTGCATAATATATCTGTACTGAAGTTATTTAATGTTAGTTGATTGGGTTGTTTTTTGGTGTTTTTAGTATCGTGAATATGTTGCTAAGTTTATATATGAATAAATATCTTTTACATTTTACAAAATATTTCTGGTATATAATTGTGTAATCAATACATTGTCTCTTCTTGAACATCCAAATAATGAAGGGTGGCAACCATCTTGTCGTGGAAGACGGGAGCATTAGTTTCCATCACGACACTAGTTTTAAAATTGGTTGACAATAGTGTATAACCATGTAAAATATTTGGGAAGTTTAATCAAAAAAATTATACCAACTAACTAACTAAAGCTGTTTTTAGAGGCATAAATTTGAACATCTGGTCAAGTAATCTCTGAGGATTATTCTGATTGATAATGTGACAGAATCACATTGTTTCTATTTCCATGTCTGGTCAACAACCTCTATACATTTGACCTTAAACATATCCATCATATGAGCTCGGACACTTCAACTTGACAGCGTAATGAGCACAAAGAGCACACCAGCATCTATTAATCCTTCTGTATCATTCACTGTCATGTAAAAAAAAAGGGTTACTGATGCCTGCTTTTCGACAGGAGAGATTTTAGCCAATACAGAGAATTTAAATCAGAGCCCATTGATTCACTGTCATCATAATCTCACCTCGGTAGAGAGCTGAGCTCCTGTTACAACACATTTGGTGCTGTTTGTTTACCTAGCAATTAGCCTTCTGGGTGAACAGATGACAGGGTGGTGGCCTGAACATTACTGTACATATCTCATATGAAGTCAGGTAAACTGGGCCATCAGACAAAAAGGACCGGATGAGGTTGGCGTGTCATAGCTCTTTAAACTTTAATAGGCAATACTGTTAATAAATTGTTGTCACAACAGCACACAACATGTTTTAACTGATTTGATTAGGTGGAAGTTGTTAAGCTGGGTGGGTTCATTTCTTATATGGACACTTGGTGGGGAAAAAAACCAAGCAGCAACTGCTGGGACTTGCAAATGAAACCAACATGGAAGTACACAAAACTGCAGCTCTTCAAATGGTCACTTGATGCTGGCTCCAAAAGTGAGTCAATCCCCATAGACTCCCAAGTTAAAATGCCCAACATTACAGCAGAAATGAACATGTTTACAGCCTGGTAAAAAAAATCAGTTTTGGTCTGTTGGCCTATAGCTAATCTCCCCCTTCATGACAGCTGTGTGGGAAGTGATTTTTTATATAACTCCCCTGTTTAAATTTTGATAATACTTAAAGTTATGCATGATTAATGCCATTCTGACTGACAGGTGGGTGAGCGTATGATGATTTTATGCCTTACTGTGATGTTTTTGTAATATTTTATGCCTTCCTCTACTATTACGTTTTTATGCCTTCCTATACTATGACATTTTATACCTTAATATACTATGACCTTTTCATGCCTTACTATCATATGGTTAACTTGTGGACTGGCACCATAGTACAGTGGTTAAAACTGTTGCTTAATATTCTGAAGGTTCTGGGTTTGAATCTCTGGCATTGGGCCCCTCTGTGTGTGATTGTATCTTCTCCCTGTGTCTGCATGACTTCTCTCCTGGTACGCTGCTTATGATGTTTTTATGCCTTACTATACTATTATGTTTTTATGCCTTCTGATACTATGACGTTTTTGTAATGTTTTTATGCCTACTGTACTATGAATTTTTTATGCCTCAATATACTATGACATTTTTATGATGTTTTATGTCCTACTATATTATGACATTTTTATGCCTTACTATACTATAGCATTTCTATGCCTAATTATACTCTGATGTTTTTATAAATTTTTATTCCTTAATATATGATGACGTATTTATGCTCTATTATATTCTGAGGTTTTTTTGTGACGTTTTATGCCTAATTATACTATGATGAATTTACGCCTAACTATAATATGAGGTTTTTTATAATGTTTTATGTCTTATTATTATATGACTTCATGACTTTTTATGCCTTACTATACTATACATTTTTATGCCTTACTATAGTATGACATTTTTATGCCTCACTACACTATGACTTTTTTCACCTTACTATATTATGACTATTTTATACCTTACTACACTATAACAGGATGATATATTATTATGACACATATACATCCTTTGGATATATGAAGATATAAGTTTATAACATATATGAAATACTAGTAAAATGTAAAATGCAACTTCATCAAAACAAAATATTTATTAAAATTGTATATGTTTGTATATGATTTTCTTAATAATTTCTTGCTAAATTGAAACATACATCTCTGTCTTTTATATTTACATATATAATATGAACATATACTGACAGGCTTTGTGATGGATACATATTCATGTAACATATGTCCGTAATATAAACCAACATACTAAAATACATGTTTCTATTAGCTAGACATATACAGTGTGTCAATGTTATTGTTCCAATTTCTAACAGGTTTCATATGTAATTTTTACATATATAGGATATACTTTAAATGCATAAATTATTTTATTTTGTATGTACATATATTTCATTTATGGAAATTCAACACATGTACATACTACATCAGCTTATGGGCATTACTGAATGTAAACGCAGTCAAATTCGTTGACAGCGTTAAAAAGCCAATCTCTTTGTTTTGGAGGGGTGGCAGGGTTGTTGCATCCCTACCAATGTTGAGACCAAACCTATGCCCTTGATTTACACATATACACATAGTAGAACAGGGTACTGGTAGTATAATAGATGTATTTAAAGTAAATTTAAATAACTATATTGCAGAGAAAAGGTGAGAAAAATCAACAAGGAGGGGGAAGGATTAAGAAAAAACGTAGGGTTCAAATATGACAACTTTCACACAGAAGTTCATGGGTTAGAATGACTTTCATTGTTTCAAATCTCTTTTATACTGTTAACCATACCTTGTTCTACACTAGTTTTACATTCATTCTTTGTAGACTATGCAAATCACTATGTGTTTATGCTTTATGTTGTAGCCTATTTAAATACAATTGATATTTTTTTTTACTAATTGCTATTGCATTTTAATGTTAGACAAACCTAAAATAGGTTTACATGTCTCGTAATCAACTTTCACATGAAATATGAGAACTTGAAATGTACACTATTTTCTTCTTCTCTAATGTATTTCCAACAAAGAAAATTTCTTTTCATTGAAAATGTACCTTTTATCTGATCTTTTCACGGCCCATTTTATCTGAACATGTAGCTCATTTTACCTGATCACTGCCTGGTTGGCCTTGAGGGGGGCATCTGACAATTAAACACCTCTAGAATGTATAAATAAATAAATAAATTTACTAATTTTTGCTAAAATAGAATAATAGAGGATAAGTGACTGCCCATTAGAGATCGAGCATGCTGGAAATGAACAGACTTTCTATGCACATGGTTGCCCGGTCTAAATATTAATGGCTACTTTTATTGCCAAGAGCTTCTGTGATACCACATTTATGACTGGAAGAATAAATGACTCAATGTGTTGGTTTTAATAATGCTCTCTGCACTAATATGGAATATGCAAATACTCATTTTGACTAATGTATTTCTTTTCTATGATTTATATACACTGACACAATAGTCTACAAGCAGTATGATGTAGAGTTTTAGACGAATCTATGACTTAAATGGATCCTGAGTTGTACAGAATCTGGTAAGGAACAGAAGGATAGCTTTGAAGATGGAGATACAGTGATGAAGCATGGCTATGCTTTGTGATATGCAGCCCCTAAAACATCTCCTCACCACCTAAACACACACACACATATACACACACTCGCATGCATACACACACACACACACACTCCAACTGCGGTGCATTCTTCATGAGATCTGTCCCTTGTGGATGGAAGTCCCACTGTGAATGACAGGGTTCTGTTCCTGTTTAAACACCATTTACGTCTTTCACCAACCCTAACCTCCTCGCCCCCCACCCACCACACACACGCACACGCACACGCACACGCACACACACACACACACACACACACACACACAAACACACACACATTTCTTCCACAGTGTCACATCAAATCTTAGTCAACATGGTAAGACGCGAAATTATCTTCAATCATTCTGACCTCTCTTTGATTCAGATCTTGTCCAGGATGGTGAGTAGGTGGAGAAGGGGCTGATGGGTAGCAAGCAGCGTCAAAGTGTCCGGGTATGCGGTCTGAATGCATGAAGACAACATGCCTGCTCCATTACCCCCTCTGTCACATTCTGTTTCATATATCAAACTGATAGTGAGGCGCGTTTGGCTATGAGACATGTAGGATTACGCACTCGGCAAAGATGGACAAATAGAGCAGACAGATCTGTTATGCTTGGTTATCAGGGGGCTTTGGTCCTGTCAAAACATTGCCTCATCTGTGCATGAACTCCTCCAGACTGCTGAAAGTTACCACTCTTATCCTGAGAATGTTGTTTGGTCTTTAGATTAATGTACAGCACCCATTTCTCCATGGGCACTAAGTTCTGCCTACTAACATGAAACCAGCTGCCAGTTTGAGTGCATATTTGCCTGTATTGAGGGCCCCGAAAAACTCTTTTGATCAAAAGCCATGAACCAGGTCCATAGTTACTGAACAGAATGACCAAGATTTATTATTTTTTAAGTATAATGAATGAATAAAGGATATACTCATTAAAGGGGATTATGCTCATTTCCAGCTCTACATTTTTTTATACGGGAACTCCACTAGAATAGCCTTGCACGATTCACAGTAAAAAAAAGTCGTTATTTATCTAAAACTGCCTCTTATGCAGCCCTTTGAGACTCTGACTGAAACAGGCAATATTAGCTCGGTCCTCCTTTAGAGACCTCCTTAAAAGCCCACTTTCTTCTGATAGGCAAAAGACAGTCCCATTGCTGTATTATAAGACCTATATATGGCGCTGCCACTCAGCCTCGCAGTCAGTTTTGCCCAGCGAAAAATCCCCTGTGGTCCCAGAAGCTTTCACCATAGATCACCATTGTAAAAGACTGACCTGTAAAACTGTTGACAGGATACCTCCAGCTAAAAACATGGTCAATTATTAATTTGTATTGTATATTTTAAGCCATTGGGTTTTAATCTTCGTAAAACTTTTTTTTCTAAAGCCCAGAAAAGTCTCTTTTTTTTTAACACTCAACATGCAGTCATGTGTCTCGGGAACGAAGATCCTTGTTAAAGCAAACGCTGTATGAATGTACAAAAATGAAAGAGAAAACTGAATAAATGACAAAAAGTTGAGCCTTCTTTTTCTCACATCAAGAATTTGAGTTTGTGATTTTGCATCACATTGATTGGTCACTTGTAAGCCTTTGTTTGCAAACTCAATTGCTTTTTTGTGGATGTATTAGCCACATAATGAGTGGATTCACAGATATGACACTGTAGCCGATTTTTCATAACTACCCCCATAATAGTTTGCCAAGCCTGTCCGTTTACCCTGATGGAATGACATTAATCGTTCTTGGGCGTTCCTGATTACTTGTCGAAGTTTTGAATTGAGTCCTCCTGTCATTCTGGCATAGCCAGTCCCCTCAGAGGTAATCCAGCCAAATATAAGCACTATGAATGGAAAGAGCATTTGAATATTTAAAATTCAACAGAAACATCAGCAGTCTGTGCACTGTTTTGCTTTCAGCAGTAGTCATTCATAGAAAACTCTCTGATGCATTATTATTCTATGTGAAAGTCACTCTTCATACAAAGAGACCTGTAGTCTCGTATCGAACCACAAGCCTTAATGATATATTATTCCTCCCACACTCTGCAATTGTGACAGAGAACACATCGAACAACAGCGTGTGCATTACCGTATGTTCACAGCATTAATCTCAGCTGCAATATGGGCTGGAACCACAGCTGTCCCAGAAAAGAGATGTACTCGATGGGTGCTTTCAAGTTCAAGTATGTGATTGTCTCCATTCTCTAAATTAAATTACATTTCAATCAAATCACCCTATTTTTCAAAAAGAAAAAAAAAAGTCACTGCTGTTATTCTTCAGAGGAAGGATAATGTTGAGCAATGAATTAGCACTGTGATGTATTTATGTATTCATTTAACCTTGGTTGTTTTATCCACATCATTTAACACCAGTCACAAATGAATCAGTCACTGTATGTTGGAGTATACTGTGTACTAAGGATGCTTGTTCTCCTCAGGCTCATTAAAGCTGTCTCAAAAGAACTCCAGGAGATGGAAGAGAGAGAGTGTGACATCCAGACCTGGAAGAGGATGTGGAACACCCAACTGTCTCTTAAGCTTTGATCTACAGGGGGTTAGAGAGTAGGCATGTTGGTCTGCCAGTTAGTCTAGTATGTCACTACAGAGGAATAAAAAATGGCTGAAAAGATGCCGTAAGTGTCTG
The DNA here is from genome assembly GCF_021018895.1 of Seriola aureovittata. Lineage (NCBI taxonomy): Eukaryota > Metazoa > Chordata > Actinopteri > Carangiformes > Carangidae > Seriola > Seriola aureovittata. The sequence continues at coordinate 20,013,745 of NC_079374.1, forward strand.
CATACTCCCCTTGCATAAATTATTCTGGCAGCAAATTCTTCAAAAGATTGTTGAAGTGATTCCAGGATAGAGCTTGTCTTTTCAGTGCTTGAAAGAGCAGGTACAGTTTCAAACAGAGACAAAATCTCAAAAGTTCTCTCTGCTGCAGGGAACGTCACGGTTTTGTCTGCTGTGAGATGAAAGAAAAGCAGCGGGGTTTCGATCCAGACTCGGCACGCCACCAGGAGTTAACCAGGCCATTCCTCCGAAGCTCATGTCACCAAAGAGATTAATTGGCCTGAGTATCTTCAGAGTATTACTGATTGGCTCTCATGAACGCAGAGTCCTTTATCTCATTGGCTCAGGCTCTGCTTTGGGTGGAATGAAAGGCTGAGACCTTTCAGCAGCCCCAAAGTCCAACTTAATATCTGACTAGCCCTTTCACAAGTGTACTTTGTCTCTGGTCCCTCCTTCTGTTTTCTATTGCTTTGTTAGTATTTTCGAGGGGAAACTGCTGTAATCTTGTAATTTTGTCTCTATCTCTTTGCCAGGTGGGTTCTATAAGCACTGTTTAATAATAATATATAGCACATACACTATAATTGTATGTGCTGTGCCATCTCATGTAATCATCTAGTTATGTAACCTAATTGAAATATTCTATAATACTGAGTGTTTTTTTTTTTTTTTTACATTTCTATTTAATATGTGAAACAATTAGTAAAACATAAAGCGTAAATAAAACATACACAATAATAAAACTCCTCCTATTGTTTCTTTTCTTCTTAAGGTCTGTCACTGTGATAAGCCACTGATAGGAACTTTACGTTGTCGCCGGTTGGACCACTTTGCTATCAGACCACGTGGTGTACTTGTTTACTACCTCAGTCTGATTGTGCACTAAAAGGTTACATCCATGGCAAAAATTGGAGTATCAGAATTGATAGCTTCTTAGCAACAGGAAGAATTAAAAGTAAAGCGAGTCAAAAGACAGATGGTGAATCTGTCACCCATGAAACAAAAAAGAAAAATTGAACTTCCCCTGTTTTCCTTTCTTTGTTGGATTTTTCATTAAATTGTTTGTGAGAGGGAACGAGACATTTCTCTGTGCCAAGTTTCTCCCTTCAAAAGTGCTACTTCAGGGATGTGTCAGGTATTGACCTCCGCATTGTGAAAGTCAGAGTCTGAGAAAAAAACTTCAGCCCTCACCATCAGAGCCCGACAATAACCATAATGAAGACTTTGTTGCCACAGCCATAACAGGGTCATCAGCTGATGGAGTGTGCTCAAATCTTCCCTTGTGAATAGAAAGTGGGGGCAGTCGTGGTAAGAGCTCCACAAAGGGATTGTTACCAATGATCATGCCTTTGAATGAACACGATCAACTTCCCTACATGATGGGGCTTTAGCTTGATGAGACGTTAGGCCATATTTGAGTGGGCTGACATCATAAAAACAGGCACACATCTCATCAAGACATTCTTGCAATTACACCACAGTAAGTGGCCAGAAATAATTTTACGCTGATCAGTTCTACCAACCTCGCCAGTGCTGGCATGGAAGTCCAATCATCATAAAATCCTGTAATATTCTATTACAAGGACAAATAAATCTTAATTGTTTGGTAAAGGACATTGTTGTAAAATGCTCTCTACTTAATACTATTATTTAATTATAATACTATAATTTGTGACAGTGAAAAAAGGTATTTAAGTTAATTCAAAATACAACACACTTTTGGCTTGCTCATTGGCTTGTTAATTGGGGTGCCTTTACAGTGGGGGATGAGACTAGGGAGACTGCATGGGATAGTATGACCATCTCATGCATTACACCCTCCCTGTGAAGCTCATTGCTCGCAGGTAAAAAGAAGCAGCTGCTGACACCTGTCACAATGGTAGAACAAGTTCTGTCTTCAGCTCACTTCAGGCCAAAAGCAGGGTTAGCAGTGACAAAGACTGCATGGAATAGGGAACTGAGAATTCAAAAAATAAACAACAAATAGAGAACAACAAAGCACACACACACGCAAAAGGGAAAGTGGGAGATCTGACAGCAAAAGCCCAAAGCTATGACGCTATGTTGATCCTGTCATTCAGTCAAGACCATGAGCTGATAGAAATATCACAATTGGAAGTGACTGTGCCATCAATTAAGACACACACCTTCATTTTTTTCTGTTGTTTTATCCTTATCTGACCTATAAACTACAGCATTGTTTTAATAATGTGCCATTTAGCGATGAATATTAGAGCTCTACATGTAATGACCTTGGTCATAAAACAATAGGGGAGAAATTAGTCATAGCAAGGGTTGACAAAAAGCCTAGTGTTTATACACATCATTTTAACCGGCAACAATAATGACAAAAAGACTCAAGTATCTTTGGAGAGGCCTTAGCTCCTTGTCATCAAATCAAATGCTTTGGGGTGGAGGTGCCCTCTCTGCTGGGTAAGGTTATCTTGAATGGAAGAAATCCGTGGAGAGGCAGTATTGATCCAGCCCACAATTTCACACAAAGCTCTACATTCACCATAAAAATGTTGGGCGGAATATTGTCATTACTTTTCATTTGGGGCTTAACACATAGTTCTCAGGAGAAACTGTACAATGACTTTACTTATTCCATATTCAGCCTCCCTTTAGGCCATATCATAAATGTCATCATATGCAAAGAAGGATTTCTGAATGCCAGGCTGTATAAATGGAGCTGAAAGGGCTGAACACTCAGTCCTTTATCTCTTAAAATGGCCGCACCACCTGGTACACTAGTGGCTTAACGCTTAGATATAACCTTGACATTTAATTTATTATGCAATCAGTGACACTTAATGAACTTGTTTTGCTGTCATGTAAAACAAGCGTCGTCATTTATGAAGACAACAATAAAAATTATAAATGAATTGATTTGAGCTACAATGCAGACAAACCACTACATATTTATCTTTTTTCCACTGTTCAGCGGTTCGTCAAGCTGAGCCATGCTATGTGCAGCAAGTATTTCACCTGTACAACTATAGAGGCTCTGCTAACTTGGTGACACAAATATTACATTTCCTATATTTTCTTCACAATAAAAGCATCCTGCCAGTTCACCAGTGCAAAGCTTTTAGTACGAAGCAGCCATAGTAGGGAAGGTTCAGTTTTGTGTTAGTAATGACAACAACTCTGATATGGCTTAAAGTGATCAGTAAATGGTGAATAAGGCTAATACCTGAAAGTACAAACAGGAACACAGGAGCGAAACTAAGCCACAGAGATTACGATAGAAGCTACACAAGTAAGAGCTGAACACTGAATGACTTTACAAACAGAGTTCTCCCTATTCTCCTGTGAAGTGTAGCAGCTGAGGATAGAGGGGGACACTATCACAGGTTGGCTGTGGTCAGCCCTGCTACCCAACCGGACCACAGCAGCTGTTAGGCTATAGTGGAAATGCATGTCATGATGGCTTGGCATAGTTAAAGCAGACCAAGCAGGGCAGGTGGCAAAACCCTATTAGTCTACAACAATACCATCCATGAAGTCAATTCCAATTTTTAGCCACGCTAGCCACATGGCTCTACAAATGAGAAAGTCTGTTGGATGGTTCACTAATTTGGTCCCAACCCTGTCTTATAAAAATTATGTTTATATACAAATAAAGGTTGTAAAGTAGGAGGTGGAATCGCTGGTTGGTCAGTCAGTGTTTTTTTGTTTTTTTTTAAATGAATGAATCAGCACATTTGTTAATTGCATCTGAAACACAAGAAGGTGGTAATGGTGGATGACAGGCATAGAAAGCTAAAGACGGTCACAACAGAGATGGGGTTTCTAAATTTGTACAAGCATTCATGTTCCCCAAAGGATGAAGCCTACAGACTTTGGTCATCCCCTGACTTTTCCTCCATCAGGTTGACATTTTTGGTTTCTTACCAAATACCTGCAGAATGAATGGCATTCCCGACAGCTTCATCTGTACTTCCTTTTAGTGCTCATTAGCATTTAGCTCAAATCACCACTGCATACATTCTCATCATAGTAGCCCACAATGAACTGATACTCAGATCTGAAAAAGCTCTATGGGTGTGTTGCAGTCCTAGAAAGAAACAGGATGATCAAAAAGGCATGTGGGAAATACAACCCCAATAATGAAATGTTACAGTAAATCAAAGCCAGGCCTTTACATCCCATGACATCATCATGTTTTCTTTGAAGAGTATTTATGTAGCATTCACATCAGTTAGACAATGAAAAATGCATTACAAAAATGGAAATGTTAAAAGCACGGCTGGGTCCCATGGAAAAAAAGCTGGAACACACTGGGTTAGAACATCATAGTTGAAGCTTTGAGGCAACACAGTGACATCTTATATTATGAATGTATTTTTAAAAACCAAGACAACAGAGAAAAAGGCATCTGATCTGCCTTGCAAATTGGACAGCTGAGTCAAATCTGCATTTCTTATCTAGGAGCCATAAAACAACGTGGCAACAAAGAATTTCATACCATTTTAGACCCTTAGTTTGGACTCTGTGTGACTGTCTGTCAATGCAACCAAGCCACAGATCCCCAGATTATTTTTCAAGGATTTCCCCAAGGTGATGGATCAAAGACTCAAGAGAATTTCATATGGGAAGCTATATTCCAACCGACCTTGAGAATCACAGTAATTTATTCACAGCTTTCCAAGGAACTGGCACAGAGAATGATATTAACATCTGTTAGGTCACAGATCATAACTGAGAGCATAATGCTGCCTGTGATTTTCTTGCATGAGATGTATTTAATTGAGATAATCTGATAGGGGTGTAAGACTAAGGTCACATAGAACAAAGTGAGGCTCAAGCTCAATGCTGTAGCATAAGGATATTAAAGTTTTCTATTCTGTTCAATATTTTATCAGAGTAATTTCTAAAACACAAACATTTAAACATCCAACATATCTTTATTTATCTATTTATTTATTTATTTTTTGAGCTTTAAAGGAAAAGTTCTTAGGGATTTAGTGGCACCAGAAGTGAGGTTGCAGACCACCCCTCCCCTTCCAAGGATGTAGGAGAACCTATGGTGGCCTTCATGTAACATAAAAAAGTGAAATGCTCTCTCTAGAGCCAGTTCTGGGCTACCATAGAAATATGGTGGTGCAGCATGTCGCGCTCTGTGGAAGAAGAGCCACTTCCTATGTATATATGACGGGATTATTCTAAAATAATGGTTCTCAGTTTCAGGTGATTATACACTAATAAAAAATGAATTATGAATATTTTATTCAATTTCTGCCAATAAATCCCCCTAAATCCTACACATTGGTCCTTTAAGTAATATTAGAAATTACTTACTGTCCGCCTTAGCTATTCTAGCGCCTTTTCACCCAGTTCTCATCATCAAAGAAACTTTTTTCATTTAATGAAAGACTCAGCACTGATTTGGTCTTATTGCACAGCAAAACCATACTGTCTATTCTGTCTTTTTAAATATAATATATATATATATCCCAAGATTTTTTGTAGTCTGGCCAATGCACAGACATTAAGAACTAAAGATTAGATTTCTCAGTCATATCATTTTGATTGCCCAATACTTGGTTACAAACTGAGTCATTCAGTCCTACTTTAAACATCTCATATCTGTATCTCTTATCTGCCAAGTCATGTGCCGGCTGTTTAATTTAACCATATTAACAATAAAGAGTGAATGATGAAGTAATTTGAACATACCGTAGAAAATTAATTAATAATGCTAAATCCTAATCCTAAATAACAATTCTTTCTTATCCTTATCATTTTGTGAGTTATAAAATGTCTTCAGAATAAGAGAGATACTATATGAAATAATTTTATTTACTGTTTTGGAGCCGAGATCAGCTTCAGCTTTTTTAAAATAACATTTCTTATTTTTCACTACTTCTGAGAAAAAGGTCATTTTTAATTATATGATTATGTAATCTGCACAACCTCAGATGACCCAGATGGCCACTCAAAGTACTCAATAAGTCATTGTCTAATGAATAAAATATGCTATCAACTGTAGACTTGCTCCAATGTCCTTTCTGACAAAAAACTATGAAGCTCATGAAAATTTATGTGACTGAAAACCCAAGTATACAACCCAGCAGTCACTGGCCATGACATGGTACAACTGTGACCTCCATTCCAGAAAGAATTAGATGAACCAAGGTTATGCTGTAAATCAGATAAGCTACATCAGACTATGTACTATTTGAAGTGTTTTCTAAAGGCTAATTTTACTCCTCATTCCTCTACGATCAGTTCATGACTGCTCATCATAGATAAGTGTGAGCCAATTGAACTGTGTTTCCTAAGAAGCCAGTAAGCGTGCCTAATCCCATTTTAAAGAGCTCAACTGGGGGAAGCTGCCTGATATCCACTCCAGCCAGAACCAAAGCCTGGAGATGCTGGTGCTACTCTACACCCTGCAGATCTGGACCGGAGAGACGAAGAGTAGCTGGATGGCAAGTTGCAGATGGTCTCACGGGCTATTCAGTGGGTGCCACAGTGGAGCTTCACTGGAGGCATCAACAGTCTAGTTGTAAATACATTATGTGTGGTCAACACTGGAGGCGAGGATGGGATCATGGAAGGCACAGACGGGATGAAAAAAAAAAGAAAAAAAGATAAACTGCACTTTAGGCAGAAGAAGGAAAGAAAGCCAAACAGCCAAGGCCAATTAGACTAAGACAGCAGTGGTGGCTGGTGAGAAAGTTTGAGGGTGGTTCTGTTTACTGTCATTGCAGTCACCATCCAAATCATGTGTATTGCAGTTAAGGAAAACCACATTTCATATTCAGCAATTATTTATTGCAATGTAAAAGGAGTGAACAAAACAAAATAAAAAAAAAACTGCCAAGGAAAGAATACAGACACTATACTAGTAAATTAGGCTTATTTGTAATGTAATGTAATTAACATGTGTGAATAGGTATCTGCTAACAAGTTCAGCATAATAAGTTTATAAGGTAATTTGTCAGTGTTGGGTTTGAAGCTTGTTTTGCTGCTGCTGCCACAAAATCAGTGGAAGCAGGTTTAAATGCTGTTATTTTTACAAATAATATTTTCAGATGATGCAACATATTTCTTTACATGCTATAACTTAAAATTGCATTCGTTATTGCATCCGTTATCTTAATGATTCATACTTTTTTTTTATTAGCAACATGGTTACTGCTATGAGTCTGGCCAAACTGCTGTCCAAACCGAGAAACAACCGTTAAGAATCCCAGTTCAAACTAGAAACCCAGATCTCAGTGCCATGATAAAAGCCGAGTAAAACATCCAGTTGTATTAATATAGGATGTATAAAGTAGGCAGGCTTAAGGACCTAATAGAAATAAGGCTAAATGAATATCAGTTTGGGACTCTGTCCATAGTCGGACTGGCCATAGGACTACTGGGACAAATCCCAGTGGGCCAGTGTACATGAAAAAAATCAATACAGTTCTTACTGGCCCTGTCAGTCTCGTTGCTGGCCCTCTCTCTAGTCCCAGTAGACAAATGTTGAATTTCTGTTCAAGTCCAACCAGGGCCCTCTCCATTGAGTGACTGCTTGTCCAAGGTTTACTCTTGTTTTGCTTCAGTTCCTTTCACTCTCCCTCTTCACCTTCTTTGCCTCCTCTGACAAAGCTTTTTCTTTTGCTGGGTATCGTTTCCACAGTTACTCCGGTTGCTCCACCTCCACCGCCATTTGTGCTACCAGGGAAAAGCTACCGATAGCTACCAGGGAGGACAAAAGCACTATCTTCTTTCTGTTTTGGTTGCGCAGCGGCAGACGTACATCCTTGCCATTATTTGATCCTTCATTTTTCTGCAAAATTTCATGCCCAGAATTGTATAATGGACCCAAGGCCTACTCATTTGTTACCACTTATGTCTCAGGCCCTAAGATGCCTCTCCAATGCCTCCTTACATGTCACTGTTCAAGAGTGTAGCAAGAGTATATATACAGCAAATTATTCAAAATTTGGAAATAAGTGTCCTCTGATTGGTTATGATAAGAACTGCAGATATGCACACCCATGAATCTGTGTAAGGTACAAAGCTAGGAGCAGGTCCACTATGTTTTCGTGTTGCTGTTAGGTATATAAGCAGAAACATCACCCAATGTTGTTTAGAAAACAGGAAGTAAGTTTAAGGCAAAATACAGACCTTGTCAGTGTCCAAAGTTCCAACACTATTTATAATGCCATGAGGAAAAATTCACTTTCTGCAGAGCACTCATCTCATAACCTAGTGCAAGGACTGCATTTGCATGTTTCAAGGGATGACAATGTCATTTGCATAAATTTAATGAGTCTTTCAAAGGGTGAAAAAAACTGTGGACACCTGCGGAAACAAGCTGACATTGTTCAAAGGCCTTTTTTTCCCTTATTACTCACAATATTGGCCTTGGCTTGCAGACAAAGCACTGTTACACTGATAATCAGGAGGTTTGACATCTCCGTCACAGAGAGGTTGTTTTCTTTGGAGGAAAAATGTGCACAGGAGATGGAATTTCATCCCATGCTAAATGGATGACATAGATAGTTAGGACGATACCAGTATGAGGACTTGTTTCTCTAGGAGGGGCTGGCAATCAGCTGGCTGGTGTGTTATGGCTGGCAACACAAGGCTCCTCAGCCTGTGGTATTTTGATGAAAGCAGTTCAACTGTCAGCAACCAAATGGGCAAACTAATTACCAGTGTAAGCTGATTTCCTGGTTCAAGCGCTCCACAGCGGTGACTCTCCCCAAGCACAGGGTATGATTGTTAAACTGAGAAAAGGTACATGTTCTGGGTAGATACACCAGAGACTGTTTAAATGAATGGGATTGAGGGTATGGAAATGAAGTAAATGTGCTCCTCTTATTGGAAACCACTTCGTGAATTCCAAAGACGGGAAAATGGTCTCTGTGCGAGACTACGAGACAGCGAGGATTTTCACACCCTCTCCATCAATTGGGCTTCTAATGTGGATCTATGACATGATGCCACAAGGGGAGCACAGACCTTTTGTCTTCACATCAGCAGATATGAGGTGAAAGTCTATGCAAGCACTTCAAAGATGGCATTTGTGAAAACTGCGGCTATACTTTGTTATAGTCATTTACATTTTCAGCAGCTCCTCGAGTTTGTGCAGTTATAGTCAGCAGCTTATTGTTCTCTCTCCTGAGTCATTTATTAAATACTGATGAAACAATGGTGACACATAAGCTCTCCTTTGTCAGGCCTGAGCTAAGTTAATTAATTAGCAATCCACGCCGCAGTGCCAGGAGGTTGTTGATTGTATCGTTCTGAGCCGTCATCCTGTGTAAATTGACTGAGATTGAGATCTAACAAGGCTTTGACCTGGATCCCTCCCTAACAACCTGATGTGTGAAACATTGATGAGGGGATTTAGCTGAGGGACGCTAGAGGACATGTTATCTTTAGCCGTGCCATTAGCTCCATTAGATAGAGAAGCAAAAGCAGCAGTGGCCGGACACTCACCAAGGTTTTTTTTCTTTTTTCTTTTTTTTTCTTTACTACAGAATTGGTATGCAACCTTGAAAAGTGAGTCCTTTTAGCTGCATTATGATACTTTCACACCTTATACCAAAATTAAAATTTTAGCACACCAACACAGTTTCAGTCCAAACTTTGTCTTCCACCTCGTCCTTAAGTGTTTGAGTTTGTTCTCATGGTTATAACCTCCTCCTGAAATAATTCTAACAGTTTAACACTGGCTTTGAGCTCTTTCAATTGTCATTCAGTTGCAGTATGCGACAACAATATTCAGGAAGTGTCTTGTGACCTGCTCATTCTTTTAATGAAAACACATGCACACAAATGCATAGGGCAATAGGTTCCATATCCTCAGCAGAAAAACTGACATTGGTGGTCACACCATAGTGGTTTGTGAATGCATCACCATCTCCCCGGGACATCTGCCGCTGTAAGCCACAGTGACTGTTGAGTGCACAGGCCTCATGGGCTCCAGAGGGAGGTTAGGATTCTGCTCATTCTCATTTCACGTGCTCTTGGACACACTGAAAGGCACAGCAGCTCCCTTCACATGCCGATACACAGTCGGATGAAGAACTGTGTTCATGACATCATACGGTACCACAGCAAAAATTTTGTCTGAATCCAGGTTTTGATTGCTTGTGTATTTATGCTGCAACTATAAGCTACACACCCCAGTCTGTGAGTGTATACACAGACAAAGTATAGCACAAAAACTTAATGCAAGACTCCAGGAGCAATTTTGATATGTTTTCGATCAATGATAAAAGAAAAAAAATGTTGCATTACAGTGCAGTCAAAGGCAGTCTAAAATGAGCTCCGGTACAGTGTCACAAATAATGATACTGTAGTTGCTATGAGCTGATATTATATTGCAAGATTAGATATTTTGATGGAAAACCAATTACATATGTTGTCATTGAACATGTTATTGATACGTTTTATTGATATTTATTGGTTCAATTGATACACTTTTTACATAAATGTAATTTCTAGGAGACAGGGTTGGTTCCAGGCATGGGAACTGATGAATATCTTAAATTATTACCTGAAGACAGATTTGAGCATTAATTATTAACTGTAAAGGAAACAGAGGAAAAGCCTGATTAAATTTGACCCAACCACACCCTGCCTAATGCACATATGCTACACTACACTACCCATGGTGAAAACATTTTTGCATTTTTGAAAGTATTCCAGAGAGGCTTTTTTTTGAGATTTCAAAAGACTTTCATTTAGTATGCCTCTAATTTACTTTACATTGAGGTTACCCAGAAGGTTTTAGCGTCTTACGTTAATGATGTGCTCCCCTTATTCATAACAGGGAGGTACACCTGAGTGACGAACAGTCAAATAGACACTAATGAAGGTTTCTGCTGTTATTATTTAATGGGCTCCGCTGCTTCTGTGAATGTGCTCGTATCGTATTATTTTAGTCAGTGTGTGATTAGTCTCCCATAGGGCCTGGTTTCTAGCTGCGCTGAATAATCCCCTGTGCTTCCCACAGAGAGACATCAAACTGAACCAGGCCTGTTTAGACAGCCTGCTTGAAACTTCACAAAATAACTTTAACAGTTTAACCTCTGAGGAAGCTCCAGTGGTGATTAATTTTCTCCCCTTTACACTATTGTAATTGTTCACACCAGGGGGCAGTTAACAGCACCAAGGGCCACAAACTCATGACCCTCTTCAAATCAAAGTGATTACCATGCCTCAAGGAAAACTGAGCAATTATGTGTAATTGCAGCTTCACAGCATTTGTTTGGCCTCTTGCAGTATAATGTATGCGATTCGGTATGTATCAAATTTCATCGGCTCAAAAAAAATAAATAAATAAAATTGTTTAATTTATGCAACTTTGACCTTTAAGTCTGGCTGTATTTATGAACTTGTTGCTTGTGAGCTTCGCAAGAAAGAGGAGGTGGAGATGAGGAGATGAAAGAGATGATGTCTTCATGGCCTCAGTGTGAGGAAGTTCTGTCAGATATGTGTTGACCTTTGTGACCTTTCTTTTCTGAATACCAGAACACCTTGTTGAAGACTAGAACAACATTTGGACGCTCTCACAGGATACATTCTTTTGACTGGACTTTTTGTGCAACTGGCAGTTCAGCTTTAACAGAGATGAGAGCTGGGGACAAACTGAGCAGCGTTGTAGCCCTGACATTGTGCCATCCTATGCTAGTATCCACTGCCCATATGGTGGGGGCAGATAGGCCACAAGACCACGGGTTTACTTCTGACAAGGTGATTGTGGACAAATACAGTAGTCAAGACGTTGACTGCAAGCATCCATGAGATAGCATCCTCTGAGATAATGTGCAGAAATTGAGAAAAGCTACTTTTTGGGATCTGTCCTAAGGCGTCATAGCACAATACATTTTGAGTACTGACCCATTTCCATCTAAAACAGACATGACATAGTACAGTGACACTGAGTCACTACAATGATTCTGATGTTGACAAAAACATCCAAAAAGGCAACAAAGTGCTTGTCAGAGAGTCGAAGTGTCGTGTTCAACCTCCCTCGAAGTGTGGATGTTTACATCTATATATATGTACACTTCTTTACACATACATTCATATGAGTTTGACGCATAATGAACCCTTTAGCCAATGTTTAGGTAAACAAAAAAGTAATAAATAATGTAATGATAACATTTTTGTTTAAATTCTTCATAAGATTTGCTACTCTAATGATATGAAATAAAATGGAAAAAAGGATTATTTTTTATTTCCGGTATGAAAAAACATATATAAATAAAACATTCATTTATTAAGTGAAATCAATGCAGTTCTAACCTTTCTATTATCCAAAATTACCAATCTGCATAATCATATAATAATGAGGCAAATCATTTTAATGTAGAATAACCAGACACCTCAACGAAATACCTTAAATATTTTCAATACTAATTTAAACTGAATTTTTATTTATCAACTTTTTAAAAATCTCAACAGATATCAAAATACATTCTTGCCTATTAATTGTAAACTAAGCTTCCAGATGGACGGAGCTCCTCTGATTTCAGTCTCCAGCACTGCAGCTTTGCCGTATTAGCAACAGGAGATTGAGAATGAGCTGCAGATTACACAGGCACTATTTGCATGTTGATGAGTGGCAGGTTAGTGTAGTGTGAGGCAGATGAAGGCCTTCCAGCTGGATGCTGTCACCCAGCCTGGACTGTTAACACAGCGTGAATTCAAACACTAATGATATGTAAATAAACAGCACAATGTGGAGAAGGGCCCTGCAATTATCTGCCCAGTATCTGTAATCCACAAAAATATACCGTATATACATCATATTATTGGTGAAATCAACACAATAATGAATCAACGAATCCATATCATTATGACTTCAGATAATAGTAACCTAGACGTGGTGCTGGCTGCTACGTGCATATAAACTGCTTGTTCCTGCAGGCTCCATCAATATGTATTTATTTATTCATTTATTTATTGTGTGTATTTTTTGGAGTTGGGATTTCTGCTTCCGTTATTTTTTGATTCAGACTCTATGAATTGTGGGTAATTCCCTTAAGAAAGTCTGCAGAAATGCAGCCTTAAGGAAAATGTGCAGTAAGCGTTTAAAACGGCCACAAAAGAGCCCTTAAGCGTTTGGTTATTTACAGATTTATCAGTAAAGCATGTTATAATCTGTGATCTGTGGAGACCATTGGTGAGAACACACTTTGGAACTGAGTCCTAGTTGAAACAGTTCTGTAGGAGGAATGGTCAATAATTCCTCCTGAATATTGTGCAGGTCTGATCAGCAGCTACTGGAAGAGCTTTGAGTTTGAAGTTATTCCTGCCAAAGGATGTTCAATCGGTTATTTAATCCAATGTTTAATAGGTGTGTTCAACAAAGACACAAAATATTATAATTATTTATATCAGTGTATTGCACAGTGTTTGTCTATACATGTGACTGAAGATCAGATCACATTTTATGACCAATCAATTTAGAAAACCAGGTAATTCCAAAGGTCAATCACATACTTCTTGTCACTGTAAATTTTCCCATTATAAACTAAATACAAGTGCTACACGCGCCTGATTTGTACAACAAGAAGGTAACAATTAGTTTAGACCAATTAAAACCTGATGCATGGTGAAACCTTCTCATGCTGATTTTGCCTTTCAATAAAGCTGATTAATTTCAATATATGTGATGAAATTGAATGACATACCCTAATTATGCATTACTGATTCACAGGTATTTCATGTTCATGTTTCATGTGTTTGCAATATGAATGCAAATATACAGCTTTTATTCACAGATTCGCAGTATTAAAAAAATGTATATCAATATGACAAATGCCTTGCTATAACTTGCAAACAGTCACTGACTCAGTGGATACAAAAAGCAACTGTCAAATTGTCACTGTCAAACTGAAGCCTTAAAATGAATGTTTTAAATTAATCTATACTTTATATAGTGATAAATTATGATAGATGATAATACAGTGGCAGTGGTGAAAAGTAACTAAATATATTTAGTCAAA